>NC_056746.1:1165485300-1165617800 GCF_019279795.1 Protopterus annectens | reverse complement strand
CCACTAAGACTCCCCACTGGTACAGCTGTAAGATTAGATCCTCAGCCAAGTGTCCAACCCAGGTCCTCCAGCACCGTCTCTGTAAACCCAGTGTTTCGTGTCCCTGACCCAAGTAGCTGACACGCACACTGAGAGATCTGATTTTTCATGAACACACACACCTGGGGAAAGGATGGCACAGATTTACCTGCTATGCCCCCTTCTGCCCAGAGTATAAGGTAGTTGTCACTGCCACCATACTCCACAATCAGCTACTCTAAGGTCCTTAACAAAGGGTGTCCAATTATACTGTTTAATACTAATCCTAATACAAATGGTAGTAGTTCATCAAGATAATAAAAAGGCATGAAAATATTGAATATATATTCATAGTAACCAGAGATCAAATCACAGAAAATATTGAAATTAGCATTGATGGACAGACTCATACAAATAAAGAAAAACACTCTGAACTAAGCTTCACTATATTCCTGACTGAATCTAAAAGAATTACTGTTCCTTAGTTAAGTTACTTACTACCTCAAGACAAAGTGCTCTGGGTGAGGGTCCTTCTAGTCAGGCTTCCCAAACAGAATACTCAATACTCTGAGAGTTCTCTTTTTAATATATAAAATATAATTTTCAAGAGGGCTGGCAGAATGATCTCATCTGGTCACCTGACTCTAGGTTATCACAGTATTCCCCTTTGAAGTTGAGACAGGAATTTAGCACAGGCGGCCACAATACACATCAAGATGTTTATGGCAGAGCCTAGGGCCTCCCCTCTTTTCACTAAGCTAATGAACAAAGGCTCTTTCCCAGACCTATCGTCTCCAGTCCTATTCAGCACTGTGGCATGCCGTTTTAATAGTTTAACAGTTCATTTGCATTTCCCTTATTTTTCTTAATTACTGTGCCAGTATCCTGTATTAAAACACATACATTTAATTCAGCTACAGTAATACATGTACATTTCTCTTCATTTCAGCAAGGTGCACTGTTGATGCATTTTAACACAAGCAAACCTCACAAATACATTTTCGGCACAAGCATCTGTACAAGTCAGTTTGATATTTATTTATTTATTTTACATTTGTTAACCGGGCTAGTCTGGCTGGATACATGTCCATTTTCAGCAGAGGCCCGAGGAGAAAAGCTCCACTAATAGACTACGACAATACATGAAGACTACTTAACTAAGTAGATCAAACTTTTTAACAGAGAAAAAAACACAAACAAATCAAAATGTCCCAACAGAATACAGATTGTCTTAACTAACTTAAGTAGGTTACAGTAAGATTAAGATCAAAGTTCACGTTATGTGGTTGAGGAGATAAATTCAGGCACAAGAAAATACAGTTGAGTAAAGGATATCTGAAGTGTAGGTATGTAAAATTAATCATTGATCAGAGGTAGAGGAGAGTGATGGTATTACACAGAGTGAAAAGAAAGCTAGTAGTTAGGCAAGCTAAAGAAAGCAGGTTAGAAGGTAAGGAGAAAAGTTGGTAGTAAAACTTAAGGGAGAAAGGGATAAGTGGAAAAAGAAAAGTGTGGGTAGAGTATGTTTAGATAGGGTAATGGTATTTAATCAAGTTAACTGTTAAGAAAGTAAAGTTAAACAGGAGAGTGAGGTATATAGGCAGTGAGACAAGGGAAAAGGGTGAGGGACCAGAAAGGGGGTTAAGAATGTTAGTTTAGGTAAGAATGGGAGAGTAAAGAAAGAAATATGCAGACTGTTCAGAGTAATAAACAGTAGTATGGTCAGTCAGGGTTAGAGCAGGGGCAGAGCCAGTGGATTTGTAGGTGGTTTTTTATCTGTTTTTTGAAAAGGTGGCATGATGTTACAATGGCATGATGGTGGCATGATATACAAATGACATACAGTTCTAATACATCTGTAACACAAGAATCTTCTATAAATCAGTTTGATATTCAAAGGACATGTCATTCTTTACAAAGCTCCATCTGTCTATGCTGGCACTGCCCATATCATCCCATTTGCTATCAAATTCTCTTCCCTGATTTTCTCTCTAAATATACCATAAGCCTGTTTTTCTCCTCACTTCTATTGCAATTCCTGTTTGTATTAGACTAAGTTGGCTGTAATTTCTCTACAAACTGTCTAAAATTTTTCTAAATATTAAATGATTGTCATATAACTTGTATCAGTTCTTAACCAATGTTTTTATATTATGTTTAATTTGTTATAATTATTTAAACCACATATGTATTTGTTTTATTTCTGAAGATTGTAAAATTATTGTTATTAAAATGTTTTTAAAAATGTGGAGCTTTTCTCCCCAGGTCTCTGCTGAAAATGGGCTTCTAGCCAGTCAGACTTTCCCAGTAATCAAATGTTATGATTCTATTCTAATTATAATTGTAAACTAATGTAATTTTGATTAGGCTTTAGATGATATGACAAGGGCAGTTTGCTGGGAGTATAAAGTAATATTTAAATTGCTTTTTAAACTTAATTGGGTTTGCAAGTGCTCTTAAGAGCAGGAGTAGTCTATTCCAGTCATTAGTTAGACAAATGCTGGAAGCTTTAATATCCATTTTGTTTATGTGGAGAAAGTATTTGTTGGAAGGAATGACAGTCCAATCAATCAAATCTAAGTGGATTATCAGATTGCAAGCAGATAAATATAGTGGATTGAATTATAGGGTCTCCTTCAAACCATTTTTAATGGATAGACCATTGCCACACTAATAGCTTGATGTTAATATGCATTAATAAGATCTCCTACCATAAGATTTATGTAGGAATATAGGATGTTTAGATAGTGATTTGTTTTTATAATGTTTTTTAATGCATTTTAAAACAAAAAATATATGGTATATATATATATATATATATATATATAAAGAGTATATATATATAAAGAGTATATATATATATATATATATATAGATAGATAGCTATAGATATATATACATATATATATTATATATATTTATGTGTTTTTTAATGGATGTTTTTGGGCATAGTAGTTAAATACACATATATTCTATGCATTATGAATACTGCCATCAAGTGACTATATAAATGTATTACACACTAGTGAAACATTGTTTCTCTAAATTGATTAATTAATTAATTACATTTTTGGCGGGGTTTTTTACTATTTATGTAGGAATAAGATGGTTGTTGTACATGTCTGATGAAGTGTTCAAAGGGAACATGAAAGCGCTTACAGTTTTTATTCGTATACTGTTTTTTTCCTTTTATGTTGCACTATTAATCTGTGGATTCTTTCTTAGCTGTGGTGGTATCTTGTGTTTTTTGGAATACGTTTCTTTGTAAAGTACTAAATGTGACATGTATAAACTTTATTTTCAGAAATGATGCATTAAGTAGGTTGTAGTGAGAAGAAATCAGTGGGGGTTGGAATGCAAATCTATCTATTTTAATGCACTTTGTAGATATTTTATAAAATGCAGATTGTTATGTACTTGGAATAGCACTGATTCCATAAAAGTGTTTTTCACAACAGCATTGTATTGACTAAGGTTATTCTAATTTGCTGTGACATACTTTTTTTTAGGTTGTTTGCCTCCACTGCCTGCTGATCATCAGATTCTCTCTCTCTCTCTCTCTCTCTCTCTCTCTTAGTCAGCCTGGAAAATCACAAAAGCACAAAATAAACTGATAGAAAACAATAAAACAGAGCGAACCACGAACTACAGAACTCCACTTTAATAAAAGTTTAGCACTTTCGTCAGAACTGTTTCCAACTTCTTCAGAACACCAACATACAAAAGTAAAAATTTTAAATAGATACATCACAGTCATATGATACTAAAACCACTCCCATCTGTACAATTTAAAAATACAGTCTTCCAAAAAAAGCATGTTTTACATAGTTCAAAACCTTGCTTGTTACAAAAAACACTTTGATAAAATATGTGTATAAAAACACATACATACTGTATGAACAAAAATAGTAGTATTGTGATAGCTAAAAAAGCTCATAAACACAAATCTAAGAAAAAACATATTCAGCCTTTACTTTCAAAACACTGCTGATCGAGGCAGACTCGTTTAGCCTAGGGGGCTCCAGTGCATTACTCCTGAGTTGCCAAATCAACTCCTTGTATTCTAGAAGCAATTCATCAGTTCCACCCCTTTGATCAAAGCCCACTTGGTCTATACAGGTATATTCAAAATAACGTGTGGGATTTCTACTCACATGCTTTGCATGAGTATTTCTTTTGTCCTAAACTGGCCAGGACTAAATGATAGCATGTCCATTAGTAGCCTTCTTAAATTAAAAGCACTAAGACGAAATTCTTATTTATATAACAAAGATATCTTATATTATGAAAACTGTCAATATTTTAAGCCTTTTAAAAAAAGTGGGGGGAGGGGATATAATCTTAAAAGCACATTGTTGAAATGGATGTATAGTAGTATTTTAGAAGTATATGATTTGAAAGCTTAAATAAGTTTAGGGACATTAGCCAGTTTTAATGTTGCAACAATTTGAACTTTGGGTTATATAAGCACATTTAATTGCATGTTTACTTTATAGTATTTAATTCTTGAATTTTAAGATTATTTTTCAAATTTATTGTTGAATGAATGTTGTAATGATGATTTAAGTCAGTTTATTAGATTCACATTAACCATACTGTGGCACTTTAAGAGCAGTAGGATGTGATGTCATCACTTTGAAGTGATTTAAACTACTGAAAACAGGAAATACTGTAAATCTAATGAAGTTCCTATACACTAAGCTCTGGACGAAAGTGCTTATTTGTTTTTAACAATAAAAATAGTTGTGCAATCTAGTACTGCATTCGCTTTTCTTATTTTTTGATTTAAGCAGGTAGATGGATTAGTGTTCTTGTTCTGCAAGAGGGGGCATTGTCTTCAAACAGTCCTGCTGTTCCTCTATTAGGGAGAACGAACAATCCTGTGTGCCTCTGAGTGCAAGGAAACTCATGCCTCCACCTAGGAAAAGATAACCAGGCCACACTGCTTCATTCACCCTCCTCCTGTTCCAATACCAGGGCCACTAATCAAATCCTGGGCAGCTGTGTCACTGTCGTCAAGACTCCATTCCTCTGCACCACAGGGCCAGGCAGCATGCATTGTTCTTAATTTTATATGTGGTGCTGAGTTTTTTGATTAATGTCTGTTGTTATATTAACAGTATGGTACTAAACTTTGAGTTTATGGTCAATTATGACACCCAGGTATTTGTAATGAAGTACAGTTCATTGTTTGTGGATTTAATTTTTATACTAGCTATTGAAATTGTTGCATGAGGTACCTGCTGGTATCTAAAAAAAATCATGAGTTTTATTTTTTCTTCTTTAAGTTTCACTTCATTTTCATGAAGATTATGAGAGTAAGTCTTGAATGAGTTTTGAATTTGGTTATTAAGACTAGTAGTATCTGAGGCACTGTGTATTGCAAAAACGTAGTATGCATAGTGAAGCAGCTCCAGACCTTGTCTATGGAATGCAAATCATAAGTGAAGATGGTAAATAATAAGGACCCTAGAGCAAAGCCTTGTAGTACCCCAGAATTGGTTGCTTATTTAATATAGATCTGTGGCTTGTGATCTGTCTTGGACATACATGGAAAATGTTTATGACATGTGTAGTACTGTCAATGTTATCAAGTCTTTGTAGGAGAAGGCTGTGAATAACTAAATTAGATGCTTCTGAGAACTATAAGAATAGCACTGTAGTAATGAATCCCATTTTACAGTGAGCTACAATGAAGTATATAATTGTGAAAGGGCTGTATGCATTCTATGACCATGTCAAAAGCTGAGTTGAAAGGCAGTAATTTTATTGTGTAAAGATGGGTAGCCAATGAGTTGTGTTGTATAACTCTTACTAGGAGCCTGGAAAGTGGTCTGTAATTTTTAGCTTTGTAATCAAAGGTAAACAGGACGTGGGACCCCAAGTATCTCCAATAGAACCAAAGCATATACAGTGAGTATAGATCAAAACAAGCCAAAATTTCAACACAGGATCATCAAGAGTCCAAATTTTAGAGCAAACTCTGAAATAAGTTATTTTAAAAGGTAAAATATTAATTTACTGTAGTTTTTGCTTGTACTTCAGATAAGTAGATTCCAAACAGTAAAGGTCTGTGGCTGACAAAGTTTGCTGATGACTGCAAACTGGGAGCAGTCATAGAATCTCCAAATTATGTCAGCATCCTTCAAGAGGGTCTTACACAAACAAATGATTGGTGCTAAAGTCATGGCCTTAAACTCAAAGCCAAAAAAATTATTATCATCCCTTTTGGTAAAAGCGATGTTGCTGCTAATTACCACATCAGTAGCAACAGTTTAAGTACACACACTCACTGGTGAGAGACCTGGGCACACAGGTTGACAACAACCTTACATTTGATCACCATGTCTCCATAGTGGTAAGAAGGGCATTCTATATCACTCATCTCATAAGTAAGGGTATTGCCTCTAGAAAAAAAGAAGTTATAACCTCCCTGTACTCTTCCCTCACCAGGCCAATAATTAAGTACAACACCCCTTTTGGTATGTACCTTTCTAAGTACATGCAGTAATTGGAGAGACCACAAAGGTTCCTCACAAGGAAAATTCAAGGTCTTCATATATGTCCTATGTGAATAATCTGAAATCACTGTTACTTTATTCTGTTTCATACAGACTACTCAGAGGCAATCTCTGCCTTGCATATAAGGCAATCTCTGACCCTGCTTTATTGGAAATGCTACATATCCGCAAGTCAAACGGTACACAGGTTACTCACTCTAAAGACCTTAACCTGGTACATGACATTAATAGAATCTGCTGGAGGGACAGATTTGTCTCCCAGAGGTTACCGCACTTTGGAACAGACTTCCACTTAATGTCAAACAGAGCACCTCATTGGCCCTCTTCAAATGCAATGTGGATGATTGGATGGGTAACCATAAATTCACCCTGGGGGCTCCACCTATATCCCTATTGGACAGAGGCAATAGGCGTTGATCGCGGAAATAAGGGTAGAACTAACTTGACTAGGCTTATAAAGGCCCCTAGGGCCTAGTAACTTCCTATGATCCTATGATCCTATAAATATTTGGACATATTTTGCCTAATGAAGTAAAAGGTCTTGTATGCTTACACTGTGTATTATAGTTATTGTTGTAGTACATTTCTCTCCTTGAGAAATCAGATTCTGTATCAAAATAAGGAAGTGTATTTTGCTAAAGAAACATTAAGAGCTTAATACTTTAAATCCTATTTTGATTGAATACTACTTTGCATACCCTAAATAGTTTGGTTGCATACTGTTAATGTAGGCTTGTCTGTGACCTTCGTTCACTGTTATTATTTCAAAATACACTTTAGCAGTAAGGATACAAGGCATTCTCTAGAGATACACTACTGCTCAGATGGGCTAGACTCTTGGTTTCTACTATGCAATAACACCCTAGCTGCATGAATATAGAAGTAATGTAGTATTTAAAAAAATGAATTAAAAAGTCAGAAGAAATTAAACTACTTTAAATTGCTCCTGCATGTAATCTTTACTGTTGCCCTTGTAGCTTGGGATATGGTTGGAAAATATCAGTATGCATTAGTTCACTTACACAGTTTAACCAATAATTAAATAATTAAAAATACACACTCTAAAATAATTATAACTAGGGTAATGTGTAAGCAATGCTGTTTCTATGGACAGGCTTGAGATGATGGTTATTACAGTTATTATTATTATTGTCATTAAGCATTTCAAGAAGTTCAACAGTTTTATATGGTTTTGAAGAAACACATTGACCATAACAAGGCATGAGAAGCAATGTGGCAGGGGACCCCAACAATTCAGAATAGCTGCACAGGTGATTGGCAATGAAGCGATAAAACATATATATATATATATATATATATATATATATATATATATATATATATATATATATATATATATATATATATATATATGTGTGTATGTATATGCATACACAAAGAAACATATGTATAAATATAGTAATGCATACGTCAATTCATTAATATAACACATAAACTTGTAAATGCCATTAAATAGTCACAGAATCTTTGATATGCAATATCAACACTCACATTAGTAGAAATACATAAATATACAGCCATACAATTGTGTCCATGTGTGAATCACTGCACCAATACATTTATGTGCATCCTTATGGGTATGTGTGCATGTCATCCATTCTAACCTATACCAGCCTTCCTACTGCCCAGCACTATCTCCTCTCATCTGCCATTATTCTCCCTCCAAACCTCTCCAAAGATCTAACCAAGACCTACTACAAATCTACAAACCCAAGTCTAAATCTGGACCTCTCAACTGTACAGATTTTCACAGAATGTCCTGATGTTTTTGGCTCATATGTTTGGCCTGTTCCTCTTTTTCCTGGCAAATTACTGAGATGATCTCAGGATTGAAGTCACTAAATAATGACATACATTTGATTTTCAGACTTCAAATCCTTCAGAAAATGTATGTTAAAACAAATCCTGTTACTCTAGCAACTTTCTAGGTTTATGAGCAATATTTAAAATATGTCCCTATTTGTACCCCCATTTTGTCAAGCATTGTTCAGATTTTTTGCATTAACAGGTTGAGAGGTATAATAGTATAACATGTATAGCTATCACCCCACTATTGCCTGGAATAGGCTCCCACTAGAAATCAGGACCCTTACACATCCTAAACAATTTAAGACAGCTACCAAAGAGCACTTTAAAAGTCACTGGTCCTATCACTGCACTCTCCCTCTTTAAACATCCCCTACTTCTCATACCTTAATCTACTTCCTGCCCTTAACTCACTCTTCTCACTCGCTCTCTAACCTTCCTTGGCTGCTCTTTCTATTGTCTTCTAAAATCTATTAAGCAAATCGCCTCAGAGAAACATTCTATTGTAATTGTCTTGCCTTCATGCAACTACATCATGATAAAACTGGGTTTTTGTAACCACTTACCCCAAAAACTATATTCATCTTAATGACATACTTCTTTTTATATATCTTGAAATAGTTTTGCTATACTTTTGATTATTGACACTGTATAACATTGTATTGCTACTTAATGCCTTATAATAATCCTGTAATATTGCAGTTTAATGCTAATATATAATGAAAATTATATAATATGTTGGAGCTTTTCTCCCTGAGCCTCTGCTGAAAAAGGGCTCTTCACCTCAGTCGGACAATCCCAGTCAACAAATGTAAAATAAATAAACTATATATATATATATATATATATATATATATATATATATATATATATATATGTGTGTATATATATATATATATATATATATATATATATATCTGTGTGTGCATGTGTGTGTGTGTGTGTGTGTGTGTGTGTGTGTGTATATATATATATATTATATATGTGTGTGAGTGTGTGTGTTTATATTACATATGAGTGCACATATAAACACATATGTGTTATGAAACACAAAACAGTAAATGCTGGACATCTCCAAAGAAATAACATAAAATGCACTATAAAAGGGGAACAAAAATTGTACTATACTTTAATAGCAACATGACTGACAAAACAGCCCATCCTGTAAAAAAAACAATTGACATTTAGGAGAACTAAAACGTGCACAGTAATGAAGTATTGCTAAAAACTGCCCATTCTTGAAAAGGGAAGACAAGGTTTCATACCTATGACCATGTACCTGTACATCACTGAAATTAAAGTCCACATTATGTTGGCCAGAAAAAAAAGTAATTGCTATCAAACACATCTTCAGCAGAGATACATCATGACACTTTACCCAAATGTCCAACGAAGATGTGCTTTATCAGTAAATAAATAAAATGAAATGACAATACATCTACTATATAAATTAAAAGTAGAAATGAAAATCTCTCTTTTGCATGCATGCACTCTCTCTTTATATATATATATATATATATATATATATATATATATATATATATATATGGGTCTACTTCATTTGACCTAACTTTCATTTGCCCGACAACCATTTCCCTGACCCCAATTGACTGAAAGCTCATTTGCCCGAAAACTCATTTGCCCGAAAACTCATTTGACTGACAACTAGTATTAGCAAGAAAATGGAATATGCCCCCCTCCCCACTGTAGTGCAACCCTGGAGTTAGAATATATAGGTAGGGGGGGTGTGGGGGGTGAAGCCCCGCACTTCATTTCATTGATATTGTTAACTTTTGGTGTAATACCCCCCCTATCTATATATTCTAACTCCAGGGTCGCACTACAGTGGGGAGGGGGGCATATTCCATTTTCTTGCTAATACTAGTTGTCAGTCAAATGAGTTTTCGGGCAAATGAGTTTTAGGGCAAATGAGCTTTCAGTCAAATGGGGTCAGGAAACTGAGTGTCGGGCAAATGAAAGTTAGGTCAAATGAAGTAGTCCCATATATATATATATATATATATATATATATATATATATATATATATATATATATAGGTAGACCTAAATTGACTGAAACAACATAAGATCGACAATAAAAAGACTGACAGAGAAACCTGTCCCTGTGGAAAATGAGATAGGGTTGACTCGCCATAGGAGCTTGCAACTGAGATACCCTTCTTACAGAGGTCAGAGTAATCAGTAAAACTGCTTTCCATGTTAATAACCTCAAGTCAGCTATATTAGTAAGTTGAAATGGACACAAAATGAAGATCCCGAGGAGGGACCACTGATTTTCCTGGAGGCCTCATATGCAAAACCCCTTTCAAAAACATTTTGACATAAGACTGCATTGAAAGAGGAGGATCCATGGGCAAACATGCTGAAATGGCTGATAAATAAACCTTGATAAATGAGTAAGAAAGGCCATATGATAAGAATTCATACAAATATTGTAGACTTAAAAAAATAGCTAGCCCTGCATGGGTGCTGGTTATGTTGTTAGCACCAACTAGAAAACTTTTTTTATTTGTTAATGCATGATTTTCTAGTAGCAGGTTTTCTTGCCTCCATTAATACCTACTGCACGTCCACAGTAAAGAGGCACCTAAAAGGAATTAAGCCCCTATCATCCAGACAGTGAATTTAAGTTGATTGAAGTTGGGGTATATCAAACACCCCTGTTCTTGTGTGAGTAGATCCAGTCTGTGAGGAAGCTTGTTGTAAGTGATCTTGACTATTTCCAAAAGAAGAGAAACCTCTGTTGCCTAGGCCAGAAGGCAGTCGCAACAATGATCTTGGGGGATTCCTTCTGTCTCTTAAAAGGTACACTGGATATTACTTGAAAGAATCAAAAGTATATAGGAACAGTCCTGTCCAAGGTAAAGAAAAGACATATGTCTTCCAGGCCTTCTTGCATGGAGTCATGGAAAAGAATATTTCCTGTTGATTGTTCAGAGAGGAGGCAAAAAGGTCTTCTTGAAGAACTCCCCAACATATGGATCAAATCTTAGAAAACCCTTGATGTATTTTCCATTTGTAAGGGTCTGTCCTGGTCCTGCTCAGCTTGTCTGCTACACAATTTTGCTCAGACAGAATGTAGGATGTCTGTAGAGTGAGACTGTGCTGTGAAGTTGTATCCCAACCTAACCTAGCTAGTCTGCAAAGGGGGTATGACCTGGTCCCCCCTTGCTTATTGATGTGCCACATGACTGTGGTATTGTGTATAACGACTTAAAGAGGTCCTGGGGACCAAAGATGATTCAGAGAGTTGAGTCTCCTTGGTATTTATGTGCTTGCATCTGTCCTTGGTGTCCTATACACCCTGCACTTTTATCCCTCCTAAAAAACCCTGGCACTGGGATTTGAAAAGATAAAGAGTGCTGATGCTGGCAGCAAAGAGATTTCGGATATCACTGTATCTTTTTCATATGGAGTCTTGCCAGGGGTATCTTGAAAATCATAGATGCCATGAGATGTAAAATCCTGAGATATTCCCTAGCAGTGACCAAAGTCTGAATTGAAAACCTTAGAAATAGATCTAGATAAGGATCTACTTTTCCCTGTGGAAGATAAGTTTTTTTGAACTGAGGTGTCTAGTTGACATCTCAGGAACACAATCTTGTGAGGAGTCAAGAAAGAGTTTTGAAAGTTCACTTGGAATCCCAGCTGGTGTAAAAGACTGTTCACCCAAGAGAGAGAGAGATCTGCTGTTACACTTTGAAAAAGACTCTGCAGCGATAAGCGAGTCATCTAAATATGGAAAATGTGTATACCATGTAGCCTGCAATGAGATAAATAATGGGAGCTAGACACTTTTGGTGCAGAGAGTAAGGCAGAGACCTGATAATGTAATCCAGACAAACAAAACCTTAAGAAGCATCTGAAGTCTGAATGAATAAGGATGTGATGATAAGCATCGTCTAGTCTTGCCAAGAAACTTGAAAGGGAATGAAGAGGTAGCAGGTTCTGAAGTGACATCATTTTGAATTTGGGCACTATCACAAACAGATTTTGAAAAGAAAAATCCAGAAAGTCTCCAAGAATTTTGTTTTGTTGGTACAAGGAACATCCTTGAATCAAAATCCTTCCCCACTTGGAAAAGAGGAACTCCTTGGGACAGCATGTAACAAAGAACTGGTAGAAACAAAAGGCTCTGATGTAGAAGACAAGGAATGGCCACCTATAAAATAAGAATTTCCTCCCTCTGCATTTGTAACCTAGATGAATGATTTTCAGAACCCATTTGTCTCAAACTATCATTTGCCAAATAGAAAGATGGAGATTCAGACTTCCTGGAAGAAAAAAGGGGCAGGGAAGGAGGCGTTATGAAGGAAAAGTCATTCAAACTTGGACTGTCCTTCGTTTTGGGAGGTTCAAGAATTCTTTTTGGAACTCCTCAGCCATTTCTTTTTAACTGTTTATTCTTTTTTTTTTTTTGACAAAATTAGATAAGGAAATAGGAAATCCCTTGGAAATTTTGGAAAAGGAGGGATGAAAAATCTTAGAGATTGCCTAGAGCAGCTTGCACCTTTCATCACACTTTCTGATCACCTCTGCAACATAAGAGCCAAACACTACATCTCTATCAAAGGGAGAATTTGCAATTTCATTTTTAACATCATCTGGGAGATTCTGCAATGCAGACATGCAAACCTCCTCAAAACAGTACCAGTGCCCATAGCCCTGGAAGAAGAATGAAAAGAGTCACACACACTGCAGATAATCCTGAGTTTGAATCAGAAATCTGAAAAAAAAACTGTATCCATCCTTGCATTTTCCTGTTCAGATTCAGAATCTTGAATCTCTTCAGGAAAAAGAGGAATCCTTCTTTCTTTTACCAGAAACTACTTTACAAGAAGGATCAACAGCCTGAATTAAAACTTGATCCAGACCCAGTAAACTGCTCCTATCAAAAGAAAATTGAGAAGGAGTAGATACGTGCTTGGTTTTCTCTTTCTTTTTGACAGGAAACATGGAGGCAGCCATGTTAATAATGGCAGTAGCAGCTTCCCCAGGGATGGGAACAGCATTATCACCCGACAGATAAACCTTCCCTCTCTGAGGACAGAAAAGAGTGGCTCTGCATTACCCACTGAGGAGACACCAACAGCTGCAGAAGACATGGCTAACCTCCAGTCCATAGTAGTAGCAGGTGCTAAACCACAGGGATTCGGGGTAAAAGGTGAGTGGTCTGAGGTACAATAAATGGCCACAGCAGAGTCACCCACCTGTGGCTGAGGCAAACTGCTAGCCAGCTCTGGTGGCAAAAAATGTTTGATTAATTTTTTTTTTTCTTTTTGTGGTTGGAAGAAGGACCGAGTGTGGGACAGGTAGTCTGTTCCATGGTCAAGCCAAAAATGGTGTCTCTTTCCCAAGAAAGACAATCATCAGTTTCCAGTAAACACTACCAGTCCACAAAAGTTACATTTTTGAGAGAAAAAAAAAACAGAGTAAAAAGCACTTTAAAACACTATGCCAGCCCCACAAAAGCAAAATAAGTCTCCACACAAAAAAATGTTTTTAGTTACTTCACACCACTTTTAAACTAAAAGGTAAAATGAGCGTTCCATTTAAAAGTACATCACAGTCTCGAAACAGTCCATTAAAACACAATACACCTAGCTTTAAAATAACGTTTCTGAAGAGGAAAGTAATAAAAAAATCAACAAAATTAAGAAAATGGAAGTTTTTTTCCCCAAAAAGAACTTACCTGCCCAGAAAAGAAAAGCACAAGCCAACCGTCAATCCTCAAAAGCCTCAGAAGAGCACACTCTTCAGTGGCAGTAAAGCTCTGAGAGGCATCATGCCCAAGCTTGTCTTTTAGTCAGCTTGGCTAGAGATGCCTGAAGTTTGGGTGCATGGAAGGTACTCTGAAGCTTAAGAAGCTGACAGGCCGTTATGTCCTTGGCAGGATATAACCCATATAATTAAGGCTATGGCAGCAGTGATCAATATGATGAGCATGCTCTGAATCTTTTTGCAATCTTTCTTTATATGGAGCTATGCTTAAGTTTCTGACAGTCACAGCATGTTGATGGTACCTATTTGTTAACTAGGTAAGCCCAGTGGACACATAATCCTTTTTCAGGGGTGACCCAGGAGCAATGTCTGATTAAGTGACTTGCTCAATGTCATACAGTAAGCTGATGTGGACTGAATGAATCAAACCCTGTACCTCAGGAACTACATCTCACAGTTCATTAGTTCATAGGTGAATACTAGGCGAAATGTCCTGATGGGACATTTAAGCCTAGCCAATAACCTGAGGTCAGAACCAAACCTTGAACCTTGTATCTATGAATTTAAAACCTTAACCATTATGCCAAATCCACCATAGTGTGCACCAACTTCCAGATAAAGCTTAGAAAAGCTGGTTGCTTGGCAGGGGATATGGGGATTGGCCCCAGATTGCATAGGCTATGGTGAGCACAATCTAATGTTGAACATATAGAGCTCTTTTTCTCTTCCTAATGACAGAAATCCCTTATGTACAAAACTTTGAAGGAGCTACCAAAGCAGTTATAACATCACTAACTGCTTGCGAAAGGGCAAAACAGATACTTCTGTTCAAAGACCTGTTTAATTGTCTCATCATCTGGATCTAACAGATACCTCAGAATCATTTTGTACCTCATGATGGCAGACTTTTTGATACTGACCTTGAGACTTCTTTTATGTATCCAGGCATATAAGACATTAAAGTTCAGCTGGAATTTAGCTTGCATGTTACTGAGCAATTCATTGTGTCAAGCAGTAATATATCATCAGTGTACACTGTCAAATTTAAGACAAGATTGTTTATGAAGAAAAAAATATGGGTCTAAAAAGTTTCCCCTTAGGAATGCAGCAGGTTATTTCACATGACAGAAAATAAATTGCTAACACCTACTTGAAAGGTTATCTTGCTAAAGTAAGAAATGATCCAGGATACAACACAGAGATAAACAGGTTCATAAGTAAGTATTAGGCAATCAGACTACTGACCATTAAATGCGTAGCCAACAAACCTTATTCAAAAATTCTTTCCAGCCTCAAGGAGGGCAACACAAGAGAGTCCAGTAGAGAATTTAATGCTTTCCATCCACGTATCTAGGTTTAGTCTGAAGGTGACAAGTGTGCTATTCTGCTGAACGTATTAGTGGAAGTTTGTTCCAGAGGTGGGGGATGCGTTGTGATTTGCAAATATGCGTTCTTTGCAGCAACCCAGCACTGAAATGAGCAAGCCTTTAGCCATATTTGGTACTAATAATGAATAGTAGCTTGTGTGTGACAACATCAAAGACCTGTAACATGTCAATAAACGGTCCATCAGAAAACAGCTTAGTATTCATGTTGTTTTACATTTATATATCTCTATAATTTTTACATATATATTTTTGTGTGTCACACATAAATGTATGTATGTATGTATATATATATATATATATATATATATATATATATATATATGGGTCTACATCATAAGATTGATGTTTCAGAACATCGACTGTCAGAAGACTGAGACGAAATTGTTGGCGGTCGGAAATATTGCAGGGTAGTGCAGTAAGACTCTTTTTACTGAGATCATGGAAAAGTAGGGATCGGGGAATTTGCCCTTTTTCCACTGTACTGTAATCTCAGAATTGGTATATATAACTAGCGGGTGGAGGAGGCACAGCCCTCACGTGGTGCTGTGGGAGGGCAGGGTTGCCCGTCTGCGTAAACAAAGTATATGTTGTTTGATTTTTGATGTTGCAGACCATCGACAATTCCGTTGTGATCTTTTGACAGTTGTTGTTTTAAAATGTTGATCTTATGAAGTAGATCCAAATACACACACACACACACACACACACACACACACACACACACACACACACACACACACACATACACGCACGACCATATGAATTTCGAGATTTCAGAAGTTCGAGATGCTGAAGGGAACCCATGTGTGTGTGTATATATATATATATATATATATATATATATATATATATATATATATATATATATATGTGTGATATTTCTTAAAATTGCAGCTGATGAAGTAGCCTATCCCATTAGCATTCTTATTAATAGATCTATCCAAGAATCCTACGTTCCTTGTCTCTGGAAAAAAGCAATCATCCTAACACTTCATAAAGGCAGCTTTTCAACCGATATGTCTAACTTCCAACCTATTGCTATACTTTCCCAATCTCTAAAATCCTTGAAAAATGTGCGCAAAAACAACTCTTAGACTACCTTCTAAATAATAAAATCCTCTCCACAACACACCATGGGCTCCGCCCAGGTCACAACACATCCAGCGCACTAATATCCTTCTTAGACATAGTTAACAAAGCCCGAGACTCAGGTCACATTGTACCATCCCTTTTTTTAGACCTATTAAAAGCATTTGATACCATCTCTCACTCTATCCTCCTCACCCAGCTCTCCAGTATAGGACTATCTCCCCAGTCATTTAATTGCTTCATAAGCTATCTCTCCAACAGACAGCATGCTGTTAAATGGCAGAATTCCACTTCCCCTTACATTCACAACCCTACAGGTGTACCCCAAAGCTCAATTTTAGGCTCTCTTTTGTTTAACATTTTTATCAACATTTTCAAGCGAGTGATCCTGCAGGGTTCCCTAGTCCAGTATGCAGACGACTCCACTATAGTCTGCTCTTCTCCCAACACTAATTTATTACAGCAAACCACCAAGCAGCATTTTCCACTGTGGAAACTTGGCTTCACAAAAATCACCTTTCTTTAAATCCCAAAAAAACTAACTTATGATCTTCACTCTCAAGAGAAACACACCTATCACTAAAGCTGATCTCAAAATTTTCTCTGTTAACTCTATCAAAATTGAATTAGTGACCCACACTAAACTGCTACGAGTAATAATCAATGAAAACCTAAAATTTGATCTGCACATTCAAAATAATATAAGACCCACAAAAAACTTGGATTATTCTACAGACACAATAAGTTCCTCTCCCTACCAACTAAACCAGTATTAACATTATCTTACCTGTTACCCTCACTAACCTATGGTGCACCCTTACTAACTAACCTGTAGTCTTCCTTGAAGACAAAATTAGAAACACGCTATAAGAAAATTGCTAAATTTGCCACAAACAGTCGCCATTCTACACATCACTGTATTACCCTAAAAAAATTACAATGGCTTGAATCCCCCTACTACCTATTACTCCTTCAGCTCACAACTTTACATAAATTCATTTATCAAGCCGCAAGACTGCCCAGCCCTTACCTCCCTACTCACACTTTACAACCCCATTAGGCCTCTACGATCTGAACACCAACATCTTCTTCAAATTCATAAACCCAAACTACCTGCAGGCCGGTTATAATACTCTTGGAACATGGCCAGAATTTGGAATAACCTACTTTCTTTAATACACATACAAAAAAGCCCTTCTAACTTCAAAACTGAACTGTACAATCAACTTCTGTCCAAATGGACATGTAACTTTTTAATTCCTTCCTCTGCCATTACTTAATCTACCAACTGAACCTAAATCTGTTTTTATCTATTTCCTTATCCTACATTTTGTTCTCCTGATACTTCCTAACAAACTTTTAAACTTCTTCATTCCTCATTGTGCTTTGTCTGAACACCCTTACCACACTACCCCTCTACTGTTCCTCTTTCTTCTTCCTCTTCACACATCTTTTTTTATTGTCCATACTACTTACTGCCCCCCCTCTCTCTCATCTTCCTCTTTTCCTCTGTTCTTTCCTATGTGTGTGTGCTTTTGTATGTGCTTGTGTGTGTATGTATATGTGCATATATCTGTGTTAACACATGTATATATGTATATGTATATGTATATATATATATATATATATATATATATATATATATATATATATATATATATATAGGTTTATAGGTTTGTACTAGGCTATCGGCCCTAGGGCCTATACAAGCCTAGCCATAACAATTCCCTGGATATTTCTTCCCACAATATTTACTTCCCTGGACCCCTGTCTAGCAGGGCAACTGACGTGATCCCTGGGGTGAATTTCCTATCTCCCATCCAATCATCAAGGTTTCTTTTGAGGAGGGCCAAGGAGGCGCTCTGCTTGACATGTATGGGCAGTCTATTCCAGAATATGGGGAGTCTCCGGGTCAGGAACCTATCCCTCCAGCATGTTTTGTTCATTGTGATGACAAGTTTAGATCCCTGGAGCGTGTGGCTCTGAGGGATTGGGATTTCTTTAAGTGGAGCATGTCCAACAGCTCAGGGTTTGACATGGCCTTGTATGTTAAGCAGAGATCACCTCTGAGTAGATGATATGCCACAGAGTATAGCTGGAGTTTTTATATATATATATATATATATATATATATATATATATATATATATATATATATATATATAAATTTATTTATTTATTTACATTTGTTAACCGGGTAGAGTACAACTGGGCCAAGGAGCCCGTTTTCAGCAGAGACCCGGGGAGCAAAAAAACTCCACATTCAAAATAGAATTGTAAAGATTATACAAAAATCAAGAAAAATTATAGAATCATAAAAATAAAAAAAAAAATACATATAATAATAATACACTCCATTCAAAGATTTTAAACAAGTAAAAACCAGAAGTCTAGAGATAAAGAAATTAGTTTGAGAGCAACAATTGCAAATAATAAAATTAAACAAAAACAAACAGAGAAATTAATTAGGAGAGAAGAAACAAAGTAGATGTCAGATGTAGCACATATTAAAAAATGTACAAACAATGTACTGAAATTTAAGAACATGGGCAAGAGCCAGAGAAAAAAAACAGTTGCTTAAAGAGGTAAAAAAGAAAGTAAAAAGGGTGAAATGATATGCATGATTTTATATATATATATATATATATATATATATATATATATATATATATGTGTGTAGTAGCATTGTTGCCTCACAGCAAGAGGTTCTCCCATTCGATTTTCGACTGGAGTGCGGGGAGTGCCTTCTGTGTGGAGTTTGCATGTCCTCCCCGCAGTTGGGTGGCATTTGAAAGACATGCATAAATGGGCGTGCCTTCGTGGAAGGTTGGACATTGAGCTGGCACCTCGGCATTCATTAAAATCCACTGTCATTAGCGGACCGGAGTTCTGCTGTGGCAACCCCTAACCGAGAAAAGCCGAAAAACAAACAACAACAACAACAACATATATATATATATATATATATATATATATATATATATATATATATATATATAAATATATATATATATATATACATATATATATATATCATCACCATCTTCTTTTGGCTGTTCCTGTTAGGGGTCGCCACAGGGATCACCTGTTTCCATTTCTTCCTGTCGTCTGCATCTTGCTCTGTCACACCAACCACCTGCATGTCCTCTCTCACCACATCCATAAACCTTATCTTAGGCCTTCCTCTATTCCTGTTACCTGATAGCTTCATCCTTAACATCTTTTTCCCAATATACTCAGCATCCCACCTCAGCACATGTCCAAACCAACGTAATCTTGCCTCTCTTGTTTTGTCTCCAAACCTTCTACCTGGGCTGACCCTCTAATATACTTATTCCTAATCCTGTCTGCCCTCGTCACACCCAGTGCAAATCGTAACATCTTTAACTCTGCCACATCCAGCTCAAACTCCTGCCTTTTTGTCATTACCACTGTCTCCAACCCATATAACATAGCTGTTCTCACTACCCTCCTGTAGACCTTCCCTTTCACTCTTACAGGTACTCGTCTGTCACAAACCACTCCTGACACTCTTCTCCACCCACTCCATCCTGCCTGTACTCTCTTCTTCACCTCTCTTCCACACTCACCGTTACTCTGAACTATTGACCCCAAGTATTTAAACTCATCCACCTTCGCCACCTCTACCCCTTGCATCCTCACCATTCTTCTATCCTCCCTCTCATTCACACACATATATTCTGTCTTAGTCCTGCTGACCTTCATTCCTCTTCTCTCTAGAGCATATCTCCATCTCTCCAGGGTCTCCCTCACCTGTTCCCTACTCTCACTACAGATCACAATGTCATCTGCAAATATCATAGTCCATGGGGACTCCTGTCTGATCTTGTCTGTCAACCTGTCCATCACCATTGCAAATAAGAAAGGGCTCAGAGCTGATCCTTTATGTAACCCCACCTCCACCTTAAACGCATCCGTCACTCCCACCACAGACCTCACCACTGTCACACTACCCTTGTACATATCCTGTACCACTCTTACATACTTCTCTGACACTCCTGACTTCCTCATACAATACCACAACTCCTCTCTAGGCACCCTGCCATATGCTTTCTCTAATTCTACAAAAACACAATGCAACTCCTTCTGACATTCTCTGTACTTCTCCATCAACACTCTCAGAGCAAGCATCACATCTGTAGTGCTCTTTCCCGGCACGAAACCATACTACTATTCACTAATCATCATGTCCCTTCTTAACCTAGCTTCCACTACTCTTTCCCATAACTTCATGCTGTGACTGATCAATTTAATCCCTCTGTAATTACTACAGCTCTGCACATCACCTTTATTCTTAAAAATCGGTACCAAAACACTTTTTTCCATTCCTCAGGCATCCTCTCACTTTCTAAGATTTCATTAAACAATCTGGTTAAAAACTCCACTGCCATTTCACCTAAACACCTCCATGCTTCCACAGGTATGTCATCTGGGCCAACAGCCTTTCCATTCTTCATCCTCTTCATAGATATCCTTACTTGCTTCTTGCTAATCCATTGTACTTCATGATTCACTATCCCTACATCATCCAACCTTCTCTCCCTCTCATTCTCTTCATTCATCAACCCCTCAAAGTACTCTTTCCATCTGTTCAACACATTTTCCTCGCTTGTGAGTATGTTTCCCTCATTATTCTTTATCACCTTTACCTGCTGCACATCTTTCCTAGCTCGGTCCCTCTGTCTAGCCAATCGGTACAAGTCCTTTTCTCCCTCCTTAGTGTCCAACCTTTCATACAACTCTTCATATGCCTTATTCTTAGCCTTCGCCACCTCTCTCTTTGCCATGCACCTCATCTCCTTATAGTCCTGTCTACTTTCTTCAGCTCTCTGACAATCTCACTTCTTCTTTGCCAACCTCTTTGCCTGTATACTCTTCTGTACTTCCTCATTCCACCACCATGTCTCCTTGTCGTCCTTCCTCTGTCCCGATGTGATACCAAGCATCTTTCTAGCCATCTTGCTTACTAGCTCTGCTGTAGTTACCCAGCTATTTGGTACCTTTTCACTGCCACCCAGTGCCTGTCTTAACTCATCCCTGAACTTCACCTCACAATTACCCTTTTTCACTTTCCACCATTTGATCCTTGGTGCTGCCCTCACACTTCTCCTCCTCTTCTTGATCACCAACATCATCCTACAAACCACCATCCTATGCTGCCTAACTACACTTTCTCCGGTCACCACTTTACAGTCTCCAGTCTCCTTCAAACTGGCCCTCCTACATAAGATATAATCCACCTGTGTGCATCTTCCTCCACTCTTGTATGTCACCCTATGCTTCTCCCTCTTGTTAAAATACGTATTCACCACAGCCATGTCCATCCTTTTCGCAAAATCTACTACCATCTGACCTTCTGCATTCCTTTAACACCATACCTGCCCATCACTTCCTCATCCCTGCTGTTCCTTTCGCCAACATGCCCATTGAAATCTGCTCCAATCACCACTCTCTCACCCTTGGGTACAGTCATCACCACTTCATCCAATTCACTTCAAAAATTTTCTTTCTCAGCCATTGCACATCCAACTTGTGGAGCATATGCACTAACAACATTCATCATTACACCATCAATTTCCAGCTTCATAAACATCACTCTATCCAACACTCTTTTCACCTCCAAAACACTCTTAGCATACTGTTCCTTCAGAATAACTGGTACGCCATTTCTCCTCCCATCCACACCATGATAAAACAATTTGAACCCACCTCCGATACACCTAGCCTTACTCCCCTTCCATCTGGTCTCTTGCACACACAATATACCAACCTTCCTTCTGTCCATCATATCAGCTAGCTCTCTCCCTATACCAGTCATACTGCCAACATTCAAAGTTCCGACCCTCACTACCACAGTCCTAGCCTTTCTCCTCTCTTCCTGTCTTCGGCCATGCCTTTCGCCTCTTCTCCTCCTTTGGCCAACAGTAGCCCAATTTCCACCAGCACCCTGTTGGCTAACAGTACTGGTGGCAGTCATTGTTAACCCGAGCCTTGACCGATCCGGTATGGAAATATTTACTGGTGACTGCATGAAATGATTTGGTGAAGTTTTACGCCGGATGCCCTTCCTGACACAACCCTCCCCATTTATCCGAGCTTGGGACCGGCACAAAGAAATGCACTGGCTTGTGCACCCCCATATATATATATATATATATATATATATATATATATATATATATATGTATATATATATTTATATATACAGATATACATTCATTTGAAATTCAAGATGTCAGAGAACAGAACATTGAATGCATGTAGCTAAGCTAAGTGTGGGACTGGGAAACTAATACTGAAATGTTCAGATATTCTAAGGGTTTTAGCATCAAGGGGTGGGAATGTTTGTGCAATAGATTTTGTGTTGTTCGCCTGCATTTTGTGTGTGTGTGTGTGTGTGTGTGTGTGTGTGTGTGTGTGTGTGTTTGTGTGTGTGTGTGTTTGTGTGCATTTGTGTGTGTCTGCACGCACATGAGTGTGTGTGTGTGTGTGTGTGTGTGTGTGTGTGTGTGTGTGTTTGTGTGTGTGTGTGTGTCTGCACACGCACATGTGTGTGTGTGTGTGTGTGTGTGTGTGTGTGTGTGTGTGTGTGTGTGTGTGTGTGTGTGTGTGTGTGTGTGTCTGTGTGTGTGTGTGTGTGTGTGTGTGTGTGTGTGTGTGTGTGTGTGTGTGTGTGTGTGTGTGTGTGTGTGTGTGTGATTTGGTGTATGTTTGTGGGTCTTCAGGTGTTGTGTAGTGGTAGCATTACAGGAGTGTTTCTTCTAAGGTAAACTTGAAGATTAGGTTTTGGGTTAGGATTAGCAGGCATTAGTATGGTGGTACAGGCTGAAACTCCCCCTGCACACCTTAGTAATGCCTACTAACCCTAACTCTACACCTTACCTTAGAAAAGCTCCTTCTGTGGCACAGCAACTATTCAGAGTAATTATGTCTGAAAATGTTGTGGGGTTTTGGTTTGTGATTTTTTTTGGTGGGGTTATTTTATTGTTAAGTTGATTTTTGCGTTGCTGGCATTGATCATGTGAGTGTCGATGCTTTTGCATTTGATAAATCAACATATACTAATATATACATACATGTTACATTTTAATATTGAAAGGTTTGTAGTTGCAACTGACAAGACTTAAGACTAACAGTGACTGATGCAACTAGCAATGTACTAGTAAAGCACACTATATTAACAGTTTATTTTGGGAAGCAAAAAAAAAAAAAAACAGTGCAATCTGTTTAATAGTCAAGTTCCATCTAATGGTCATTGTTTAAATCCTGTAGGCTTGCATGTCCACGTCCACGGGGATGTCTGTCTATATAAAGATCATGGGCATGTTTTGCAAAATGTTTCATAATCTGAGCAACTGGAACAGCAGTAGTCATTATGATGAATACCTGTGCATGTTGGAGACTGAGGGCAGGGGAATGGTTTTGAAGAGAACTTTGTGTGCTAGGAAATTGACAAAATGAGAAGTCATAACTACCATTTCTAATCTGTTTGTTTGGGAATGGACTGCAGAGTATAAATGGGGTTACCTATATAACAGCTGTACATATGCCTGGCACTGCATGGCTATGCCACCAGACCAGTATGCTAATTATTCTCTGAGTGTTGGGTGACACAGTCTTTTTGCATATCTGTGCTATGTAACACTAGCCTATACACTATAGTTCAAAACTCTTCATAAATCCCACTATGAGAGTAGAAACTTAAAATTCTTACTTTGGTTCCAAACATGATAGAGCACCGTTTTCTCAGTAGGTAAGACAAGAAAAAACAATCCCTTTACATGATGCTCTTGTAACTTTCCATGAATAACAAATGGCATTCTCCTCACATGAGCACAGATTGGGTGGAACTACTCTGGAAGCAAATGCAGGAAATGCACATTACCTTTGCAACCATCCTTTCTCAGGTCACGGAAAAAATCTCAGTTAGAACCTAATCAAGTTTAATATGAGGAAGTGCCATCCAGTCAATTTCAACTTGGTGAAACTGAACCCCTGGTCACTGTTTTCAGTAGGAATTCACTCCTGATGTGGTTTTTAAGTCAACATTGGCAGTGATTTATTTCTTGTAAGAGCTCTCTTCCTTCTTCGTGTTTGGGTGTCTGTGGATTTGGTATGTGTAAGTTTAGGGGTCACTTTATTTTTGTTATTTTCATCCAGACGTGTTTACAGACAGATGCTTACATCCAGTTGCAAACTGGTCCAGATGTAACTTGACAAGTCATACTGGAAACTGAAGAAGCATGGCATAGTAACAACTGTGGAAAGAGGTAGAAAACTCCATTAATAAAACACGTACATTCAGATCAGCATCTATAGCAAGTAAGCTCTAGCTACATTTTTCTTTCTTAAGTGTATGTAATATATTTTGCTTTTGTTCTTCTTCTTCTGCAAATAGTTTTGAAATAACTCGGGTTAAAATTGCTGCAAATGCACTACTGATAGCACATGGAAACTTTGATAGTGATGCTATTAGTTATCTCGGCTCACTTTCAGATGGTGCATCAGGATGTGATTTGACCATATTTTTCAATATACAGGAAATATAAATGCCCCAGCTTCTTTCAGAATGCATATTGGTTATGTAGTTCTTGCGTTATAGTTTTATTCTGTAACAATTTTGTAAATGAAGGTTTAGCAAACTAGAGTTTCCAAGACGTGGAAATTATTAGCTTAGATATCCAGACAGTACAAAAAACAAAAACTGGTTACAGTCTAAATAGCAGTGAAAGAGTTACTGCCAGAAACAAAAAGCACTGCTGCAAAACAATCACTAAGCATTTGGGAAACATGCTGCAAATAGCAAACTCTAACCCCACCAAGAGACACACTACAATAAAAGTATTAAACAAAGGAAATAACTGTAGACCTAACAACCTTCTCTTCTTTCTTCAAAGGAAAAACGTCAAGATTTTGCAACAATACACCATATACCTTCAAGTGCTGCCAGCTTACATAGGGCTACAGAATTTAGATGAAAGACCCAAATGTCGACATACAAAATGTTGACCACAAAACTTTGATAGTGAAAACATTAACATGCAACTATGCATGTTCAGAGCAATAACCTTAGCAAATGCAAAATTAAAACTAAAAAAATATTAGCCCATTGCACGCCACTTACACTCCCGGATAATACATATATATATATATATATATATATTTAGTTGATGATCACATAATATCAGAAAAAGGGCATATTCCTCAAACCAAGAATTGTATGATCAATTAGTCTACTAAACACACACAGACAGACAGACACACACACACATATGCATGTATATTGTGTATGTGTGTGTGTATGCATGTGTATATACATATATATATATATATATATATATATATATATGTGTGTGTGTGTGTGTGTGTGTGTGTGTGTGTGTGTGTGTGTATATATATATATATATATATATATATATATATTTATTTATATGTGGGTTCCATTTAAGTGACTGAAGTTTCAGAACTTCGAATTTCATATGGCCAAAACCATATGATCGAATTTTTAAAACTCCGAACACTTAAATGGAGATCTCCATACAGTGCAGAATGGGAATATTCCCTTTTCCTCACTGTAGTGCAATCTCAGAGTTGGTATATATTAATAGCAGGGGTGTGGGGGAAAGACCCCCTGCATAAATGTGTCTTAGTTTGTTTTTGGTTTTGTTTTATTTCTTTTTTTAAATGTTCGAAGTTTCAAAACTTCGACCATATGGTCCCGGCCATATGACATTCGAAGTTTTGTAATTTCGATCATTCAAAGTAGATCCATAAATATATATATATATATATATATATATATATATATATATATATATATATATATATATATATATATATATATATATATATATATATATATATATATACACACACACACACAAACACACGTGATGCTTTCGTGTGTGTGTGTGTGTGTGTGTGTGTGTGTGTGTGTGTGTGTGTGTGTGTGTGTGTGTGTGTGTGTGTGTGTGTGTGTGTATATATATATATATATATATATATATTTTTTTTTTTTTTTTTTTGGGGGGGGGGTACTGACTTCAGCCACATGATACTGTGAATACTCTTGGTTTGAGTTAGCTTTTCACTGATTTTCATGGAAAAATTAAATTTTCTGGCACACACCTCCAACAGCAATATGTTCACATCCAAGTGACCCTCAACTATGAAAACATACACCCTCATCTTGACTAAAAGGTGGTTTTGATTTCTAAAGTTAATTGCTTCAACCAATATTCATTACCTGTGACACAATTATCTGAGCAGTTTCATTCTTGAGGCCACCAGCCTACAAGGTCAGACTAGAGTTTATTTAGAAAGTGTGAACTGTTGAGGTTGTCTGACATGTAAAGAGTTTCTCCTGTGGGGATACTACATACCATCCTTCGAATCATTTTTGACTGCTTGCATAGGGATGAGAACTTTCCTTGTTCTCCCATAAAAACAATCAAAAGTCCCCCTTGAGTGCCATAATAAGGTAGGTCTCCATGTGAAGCATTTTATTTATCTATCATTTTATTTTATGTTATCTGTTTGTTAACTAGGTAAACCCACTGGACTAAGTGTCCCGTTTCGGGGGTAACTCAGGAGCACTGTGTAGTTAAGCAACTTGCTTAAAATCATAAAAGTCTGTGGAGGTAGAAGTTATCAAATGCTGTACTTTTGGCTACAGGTAGCAGTTCATTAACAGCTCTGAGCCTTAATCCTCTGCTCTATCAGTTAGATATCATAAGTGAAGCCAACTAGTTTCTGGGAGTCATCCTTCCCCCAAGGGTTGACATTTTGTAGCTACTTTTGCTGAATGGATTTTTCGGTCTTACTTGTTTCCTGAATAGCCTGTACAGTGGCATGTTCTATGCTGGATGTCAAATGGAACACATCAAATCTGGTTTATTTTTGCCTGACAACCTGGAGAATTTGTCATATTTTAACCTAAACAAATCCATTTTGGTTGGGGTACAGGAAGCATTCGTCTGGACTGCCCCTGATGATTCCATGACTACAGAATGAAGATTTCTATACTTGTCTTGATGTACAAACACCATTCCATCAATAAAAGCCATGCCTCAACTCACATAACAAAAAGGGTCATGTGCTTCATAATTAAGATGGTTTTAGGTATGGAATAAGTGACGTGGCAAAGCTTTGTAAGCCACCCAGTACAAAGTTAGCATTTCCATGATGTCACGGCTCCCTTCTAGTCGGTGGAACACAGAAAGGTCAACTGGTGAGATTCTCTGTTATGACTTAAGAATAATGTCTTTCACTTTCTGATACCAGTACCTGCCAGACCATAATCACAATTCCATGTATCTTGATTCAGGAGGGGGGCAGACATAAACATCACGAGAGTGTTTCACATCTTTTAAAAATGCAGACAAACTTAATGTCCATGAAAGTAACTTTCCATTACTTTTAACAGGTCATGTGACCCAGGCAGGTATGACCCTAGCCCTGAGTAGCATCCTGCCTTCGCCCAAAATGATACCACAGTATGAGGAGAAAATGACTGACTTCAACAATTGGCTAAGTTTCTGGTGTCATTCAAAGGGGATCCAGTATCTGTCTGCCTGGGACGACATGATCGACAAACACAATGCTTTACTAGAGATGGTATGCACCTGTCGCCCCTGGGATTCAGGTTACTGGCTAAGGCTCTTGCCACCCCTATAGTGCCTTTTTTAGGCAAGGCTCAAAGGATAAAACCACCACCGTAACAGATATAAGCATGCAAAATCTGAAGGTAATGCTACTCAATGCTAGAAGTCTAAGCATCAAAATGCACTCTCTCGAGTCACTCCTAAAAATGGAGAACATTGATATCTGTGCAGTAACTGAGACCTGGTTCAAGGCTCCAAAGAGCACCCCTGCAATACCAAGCTACAACTCTTACCACACTTTTCGGCCACCAAACCAGGACTGAAACACTAAAGGTGGAGGAGTGTCCATATTCACCAAGGATATTCACACCTCCAGGCTAATTGCCCAACACAATGCATCTGAAATTCTACAGGTGCAACTTACACTAGGTAAGACTGCAGTCCAAATTGTAGCTTGCTACAGATCCCTCACCATGCCCCAAGATTCTCACTACACCTTTCTAAACATACTGGAAAATATTAAGATACAACCAAACACCATAATACTGGGTGATTTCAACTACCCTGCTATTAATTAGGAAAACTACTCGGGTACCAACACCTTTACCCAACGGTTCTTGGAAATCAAAATTCCAGTGCCCTGGATCAACTTATCCATAGTCCCACCAGGGGCTCAAATAGCCTAGACCTGGTCATTACCAACATGAGAGATCGATGCTCCACACCAGTGGTCACCCCCTCATTGGTCAGGTCTGACAATAAGCTAATCACCTTTGACGTCCACGTCCCACCCCCAGCCCCAGTAGGGAAACCTCCTTAAAAAACTTCTCCAAAGCTAACTCCGTGCTACTCAAGTCAGAAGTGACAAATTTCATGACACCCATGCAGACGGGAACTGAAAGTTCAACTGCTGAATCCTACACTAAGGCACTGTATGATCACATCCACTAGTGCATGAATCGTGCCATTCCAAATAGAACCAAGACCCTCTCCTCCAAAAAAAGGAAGCCAGTCTGGTGGTCCCCTGCCATAAACAAACTATACAACAGAAGGAAGACACTGTTGCAGAAAAGAGAAAAATCCCAGAATGCAAAATACTCCCTTACCAGCCTCAGTAAGAAGCTGAGATCCCTCATAAAATCCTCCAAAGCTAGTTACGAAAATAAAATTGCCAAAGATTCCAAGGACAACCACAAGGCATTCTATAATTATGTCGAGAATCTAAATGGCAATGCTCAGATCTGCTCTGTGCTACAACAGAATGGCATTAAATATACTGATCCCAAGTATATTGCCAATATCCTGGCAGAACGATTCAGTGCCAATGTCACTCGCCTCTCACCCCCTAAAGACCCATGTCAATACCAAAAGATTGCCAAATTCTGGTAATCACGGCCACACAGATAAAAAATGCACTTTCCAAAGCTAAGAATACAGCATCCATGGGACCAGACTGACATCCTGGGCTGTGTACTACATGAACTACAAAATGAACTGGCACCTCACCTAAGTGTCATGTTTAATCATAGCCTCACCTAAGTGTCATGTTTAATCATAGCCTCACCTCAGGCTTTGTGCCCAATGAGTGGTGCACAGCTACAGTTATTCCACTCCACAAGGGGGGATCCACCTTGGATCCCGGGAACTATTGTCCCATCAGTCTGACGAGCCTGATCTGCAAAGCCAAGGAACGCATTATCATGGAACTTATAAACAAAGACACTGGCAACCTTCAAACACTGGACCCCACACAGTTTGGTTTCGTAAAGAGTTGATCTTGTCTCCTCAACCTGAATGAGTTCTTTGAATCAGTCTCCAGAGCCATGGACGAGGGCAAGGCAGTCCACACAGTCTATTTGGACCTCGCCAAGGCCTTTGACACCATCCCCCACTCTGGAATAATAGATAAACGTACGAAACTGGGCATTAATCCTTACATCACTCGATGGGATGCCAACTGGCTTACTGACAGAACCCACACTGTAAAAGTAGCCAACTCAAAATCCAGCTCCAGACACGTGACAAGTGGAGTACCTCAGGGTTCACTCCTGGGACCACTCTTGTTTGGCATCTACTTCTCTGAAGTACAGGCCAGCACTAAGAGACTCTGGCTAACAAAGTTTGCAGATGACTGCAAACTGGGAGCCACTATTGAATCCCCAAATGATGTGGATATTCTACAAAAGGGTCTTACAGAAACAGATGCTTGGTGCCAGATCCATGGGCTCAAGCTCAATGCCAAGAAATGTATAGTTATCCCCATTGGGGAAAAAACATGTACCCGTGAATTACCACATAAGTGGCAGTACACTAAACACCAAAAGTGTGATAAGGTACTTAGGGACACAGGTGGACAGTGGTCTCACCTTCGATAACCACATCACCACAACAGTTAGGAAATCCTTCTATGTGGCACACCTCATCACTAAGGGCTTTTCATCCAGAAAAAAGAAGGTCATTGTCCCACTGTTCTCATCCCTCATTAGACCCATTATAGAGTGCAATGCCCCATTTGGTATGTACCTCACAAGACATCTGCAAACAACTGGAAAGGCCACAGAAATGCCTCACTAAAAGAATCACAAGCCTAAAGCAAATGCCCTATGCTGACCATCTAAAAACTCCAGCTATACTCTGTCGCATATCGCCTACTCAGAGATGATCTCTGCTTAAAATACAAGGCCATGTCAAACCCAGAGCTGTTGGACATGCTACACTTAAAGAAATCCCAATCCCTCAGAGCCACATGCTCCTGGGATCTAAACCTGGTCATCACAATGAACAAAACATGCTGGAGGGATAGGTTTCTGACCCAGAGACTCCCCATACTCTGGAATAGACATCCCATACATGTCAAGCTGAGCACCTCTTTGGCCCTGTTCAAAAGGAACCTTGACGATTGGATGGTAGGAAATTCACCCCGGGGATCATGTCAGCTGTCCTGCTAGACAGGGGACCAGGGAAGTAAATATTGTGGGAAGAAATAGCCAGGGAATTGTTATTGCTAGGCTTGTATAGGCCCTACGGCTGATAGCCTAGTACCAACCTATGAACCTATAAAGGGAGATTTGGGTTTTCATGACATACAGCCTTCCTTAATTCAATGTCACTCTCCTATCTTCAGCAGTCTTACCCAACTCAGACATTTCTTCTCTCATGCAATTCATCCATCTCTTGGCTGTACATCCTCATCTTGTCTTGCTTTGTCCAGTCTCTCTCAAATCTGCCACACAAAACTATCTATTGATTTCCCGCACATGTGGACAAACTAGTATAACGTGTTCTTTACCTTCCCTGCAGCTGGGGTTACTTTGGATTCAGCTCTGATGTTCTCAATTTTTTCCTTGCATCATGCATCCAGCTACCTGTTTCTGGTACTTCATCATTATCACTTTAAGCTTCCTCAGCTCTATTGCCTTCACTGTCCATATTTCTGTACCATAGAGAAACAGGGGTTGCACTACTGTTGCTCACACCTTTCTAGTGTCTTTGTCATTCTTCCATTATACATTTCGTGCTAACTGGCTGCAACACCTCTGATTTTAGCTATGACCTCCACATTCAAATTTCCCTTCTCCTCAACCACAACTCCCAATCACCTCAAGCTTTTAAGCTGTTTTAATAGTTTCTCTTTTATTTCAATTTTCCCTTTGCTGCCATGACAACTGTCTTGTCTATACTGTATATACTGTGCACCTTCAGTTTTGCATTCCATTTCCTATTACTTGTTGAGGTTGCTCTTCAAAGTCTACTTGTATTGCCACAGCAACTCCTTTGAGCTGTATCCTCTGATCTGTTTGCTGATGTAGCCTGTCAGCATGATGAAAAGGAGTAGGTTCACAACTGAAACCTGACGCATAGCCCTTCCTGCTGGGAAACCTTCTGTCCTTGTACAAAGGTGACACTAATTCTACCAGTGCTTCCAGAACTCTGAATCAGTCACAATGCCCAAATCAGCTTTCTTCAGACATCATACACTTTCTCCATGGCTAAGAATTCTCAGTTGGCCTCCTTCCTCATATCCAGCTTCTTTTCCACTTTCTGTCTCACTGCAAACATTAAGTTGGTTATACTGCATCCTGATCTGAATTTCAACTGCTCATCCCCCATCATAGTACTACTCTGCATATTCATTTATCAATTACCCTGACCAGTACTTTCATGCAGTTTGAGGGGAGTTTGATACCTCTGTACTGCACACAGATTTAAATATCCCCTTTGTTCTTGTACACTGACACTAGAATGCTTATTTTTCAATCATCTGAGATATGCCTGTCTCTCCAAACCAAGATGAGTGCCCTCAGAAGCCATTTCTCTCCGAACACAATCAACTTCTTGATCATATCTGCTGCAACCTTCACCATACTGGCACCAAAACATGCATCATCACCATCAATTGGTCCACACTGATGATGAGAGGTCCCTCAGAACTGATGTCAAACATCAAACATCTCAGCCTTGAGGCCTCAAAGGCAGAGGAAGTCAAAGGTCAAAATGGCGCTATGGCAATCTGTGCCAATGGTAAACTCAATTTCCAGGCCCTGAAACCAGAAACCAAAAAAGAACCAGCAATGATAGGGTTCCTTATTGTAACTCTAAGGCTCATAAGTGTGAGCCCCAGAATTAAGAAAAAAAAACAGAGCATGCAGAACAGTGAATGATAAGCATCGTTGTCCTTCTTTAAAGCTTTTTTTTTGCAGGAAGCAAGCCCTCAAACATCCCCTCTGAACATATATGCACACATACACAAACAAACCCACACATATGCACACACACATTCACATGTATACACACACACACACACACACACACACACACACACACACACACACACACACACACACACACACACACACACACACACACACACACACACACACACACACACACACACACACACACACACACACACACACACACCACAAACTCAAAGGCTGCCATACCTCAGTGAAAGGAAAAGAAACACTCTGAGAAATAGTAGTCTTTGACCTGGTATATGTAAGTCTGTATTTTGATTCAGTCTCACTACTCCAGAACTAACATGAGTGAGACTCTGAATACCAAACATTTACCATTAATGGCAGTATCAACACAAGGAAAAAAGACAAAAAGGCTGCAGTCCAGAGCCTTTGTCTATTTTTTTAGACTACCTTTTTAATCTGGTAATCCAAGCTTCAAAGAATTACCTTAGAGACTCTTGGCATCTTCTTGAATCTCTTCATGGATTTCAATTACCTGATAAGTTTCATGTTTTTTCACTGGACATAGAATTTCTATACATGTGCATTGACCAAGAGAATGGAGTTGAAGCCATCAGAAGGTATCTTACCAAGAAGACGAGTTTCCACACCAGGATAATGGAATTGGTTTTGGAAAACAATTTTTCACCTTTGGCAGGAAAATCTACCGAAAAAGGACTGGTGTGGCCATAGGAACTAGGATTGCCCCATCCTTTGCAAACCTCAGGATGGCACTTTTGGAATTAGAACACTTGGATGCACATCCTTTGTTTCCCAAAGTGCTGTTTTATTGAAGATATACTGACAATTTGTTTTTTCTTTGGTATGGTTCGCAAGAGGAGCTTGAACAACTGTTTTTTGATATCAATCAGAGCACCACTTTTTTAAAGTTAAAGTTATGAGAATGTCATTAATTATTTAGACATCACTCTGAAAATATGTGACAATACAGGTACGATTCAGAGCAGCATTTACAGGGAAAGTACTTTTGTTAACGAGTATATACACAAATCAAGTTTACATCTCCCCAATATGAAAAGAAGCGAAGTAAAGGGATGTTTAATTTGTTTGAGTGATGATTGTGAATTTAGGAAGGAATTGTCATTTTTGCATAGACTTTTCTTAGAATGAGGATACAATTATGATTGGCTACAAAACATTGCAGAAGAAGTTACATTGCTTAGAGCTTCAGGAGCAGACCAATCCTTAGGAAGGATGATGCTAGACATCTACTTAATGAATCCCGGGCTATTGCTGATTTTGAGTTTGGTCTGTTTGGTAAACAAGGAATTTCATTCCCCTCCTACTACTAAGAGCACTAACAGCAGAAAGTCATTGGAGGGAAGTTCAACCACTGCTTACTCAGAAGCTAAAATGATATGGTTATTATGGAGCCTTTCCTCCTCCAATCACTACAGATACTGCTATTATTCAAAATATTCTCACTGAAAATTAGAAAATTATTCTTGGAACTTTTGATCTAAGCAAAAGCATTGGGAAAGTGTCCGTTGTTTACACATAAAGAATTGATAACATCCTATCTTTTTTAGATAAAAAATGGTCTTCCCAACAGTCATTAGGTCACATGGTGGGTACGTTCAAATGCAACAGATGTAAACAGTGGTGTTTTATTAATAACATCTCCAGTATTCACCTTGCTACCTGAAATTTTACCTTTTGCTGAAGAGGGAGGTTCAACTGTCAAATACAAGTGGTTGTGTATTTAGCTTTATGTGAATCGTACCCTTGTTTTCACATAGGAAAGACCATTAGGATGTTTAAGTGTAGAATTTATGAACACACCCTTGCGAATCAACATTGTAATATAAACAATGCTTTAGCGAGACATTCTTTGGTATGTGTCAATTTTAAGAAATTTAGTTTTTTTGTATTAGAAGCTTTAGATAATGATGAGTTTACAGGTGACTATAGTACTAGGTTAGAGTGCCAAGAGGCTATATGTCAGATAAGACAGTGCTGACAATTACCTGGATCTTAACAAAAGCATTAATATCAAATGCTTTTTAGCAGGTCAAAGATTATAATTAGTGTGGGTATGCACGTTGTTTATTTTACATTTTTAATAATACATTCATATTTTTACCATTTTATTTACTGTTTTGATTGAGTTCCAAGTTGAAGTAATTTAATGTTTTGATTGGTCCAAGTATCTAAGAGTTTTTTTAACAGAATATTTTGATTGGAGGATTTTTGAAATCATGTGACCTGTAAGATTTTTTTTAGATTTTGGCGTTAAAATGTCATTTTGATTCTGATGAGGTTCTTTGTAATTCAATTAAAGAATGAAAGTGCTTAATCTTTCAGCACATGAGTTTTCTGAGTGGTCTTTCACACCGGGTAAAGCAAGTTTTGTGGCTGGAGTCCGTTGATGACAAGCACAGTCAATGTGAATGCACCTACCAATGCTGACTGCAGCACTTACTAGGTGCCCTCCAGTCCTGTCAAAATCTGCACTGAAACTGGGGTCAATGAGGAAGACAAGGCAACATCAGGAATATACACAGAATGTACCCCATTTTTGCACAAGGGAAGGAGAAACGTATGCAGGGGTGGAAAAGGAACCAGAACCTGGGTTGGCAATGAATGAGGACATTTCTGTTTCCAACATTGGTTTGTATAGGTGTTATAGTAGGAAAGGGTATCACATTTACAACTACAGTGATTTTTCCATTACCAGTACATGTTTTGACCTATTTACCAAGGGATTTAAGTTTGTTCCTTCTAGGGGTAGCCACTTGGTTAACAGCATTTTGGACCTGAAACTGTTCATTCGTAAATTAAATTTGGAACATCTATTTTGTCATACACCGATTACACCCAGTTTACATCTTAAGAAATCTAGCACATTTCACCCCCCCTTACATCCACAACTTAGTAATTTGGAGGCCAGGATTGAGAAACTTATTCGCCAGGAATTACACCGAGGTGAGGTGGAGTACAATCTTAGCTATCCTGAGAGCCAGTTACTGCAAGACCTGGCACAGAACCACCAGGTGAGGGTCATGCAACCAGACAAGGGTGGGGGTACGGTATTTATGAATGAAATTTTGTATCAGAGTAAAATGAATGACATTTTATTTGATTCCAATCGATATACCTTGATATCTATAAATGAGATTCTACTGTCATATCGAAAGATTGATCTGGCCATCAAGGATATGCTTGACCAGGAGGTTATTGAGTTTGACACTTACTCCTTTCTAGAGACCCCCTCCCCCAAAGTACCAACCATATTTGGAATTCCCAAGATTCACAAATGTGTTGAAGATCCACCTTTAAGACCTATTGTGGCCGCACAAGGCTCAAAGACCCACGCAATTTCAAAGCTCTTGGATTGGAAATTGAAACAGGTTTGGGGGAAGGAAACCCATCTTCTTAAGGATTCATGGGAATTTTTGAGGAGGATCACCCCGGAATTATGTAGGCCAAACCTCATTTTCCTGACCATAGATGTTGTAGATTTATTTACGGTTATTCCTACTGCAATAGGTTTGGAGTGGATAGAGGAAGCCTTGTGGGAACGTCCAACTATTTCGAACAACGATGTGCACATGATTATAGGTCTTTTAGAGTTGGTACTGAAGAACAACTTTGTTTTTTATGATGGGGAGTATTTCCAGCAGACCAGTGGAGTATCCATGGGGGCAAACTGTGCGCCTACGCCGACATGGTCATGGCCGTTTGGGAGAAAAAATTCATCCATGACTGCGAGTTTATTGGTAACTGGACTCATTACTCAAGATTCCTGGATGATATTTGTATTTTTTGGACTGGCCCCATTGAAACTATTGATGAGTTCCTGACATATATAAATTCCACCACCTCATTTTTGAAATTTACACATCAGGTGTCTATGGAAGAGGTTAACTATTTGGACGTTACGATAAAGAAAAACCCTTTTGGGTTTAGTTCTAAAGTATACAGAAAGCCTACCTTTTCAAATAGTTACCTACATTTTCTTAGTTCACACCGGATTTCAAAAGAGAGGGATTATCAAAGGGCAGTTTGTTAGGATATCAAGGATGACCTCCCAGGATTCAGAATTTGAGCTGGAATGTGAGGTATTAACCTCGATGTTTTTGGACAGGGCTACCCACCACATTTGATTGATTCAGTGAAAAAGAGGTCACGTTAGGTAGGTCCATTAGATTCAAACCCATTTTGGGGCAGGTGTTACTGGACCTAGGGACCACACAATCGAATGACCTACAGACCTTTGAGAAAGACCATTTGTTGTTTGTGACTGATTATAGTGCAAACGTTGGTAGGTTAACCAACATTATTGAGAAAGAGTTTAAATCCTTTCAGGATATCACTGACCTGAGTAGCCTTAAAGATAGAAAGGTTAAAACAATTTATAGAAAAGGATTCAATGTTAAAAGAATCTTGGAGCAGGAGATCCAACCACAGAGTATGAGAGACCAAAGGAAAGGGACATATAAATGTGGGGGGTGCTAATGTAAATACATCTTGAATCAAGAAATGATTTATTTGGAGAGCAGAAATAGGAAAATTGTTGCAAAAAAATTTTACAATTGCCTTTCATTTGGGGTGGTTTATTTGGCAGTATGTCAGGGCTGCCAATCATTTTATGTTGGGAAGACCGAACGACCACTCGAAGTATATATGAGCACTATTACGACATACAGAAGTGTAATGGCAATAATGCCCTTTACAGGCACACTACAAATTGTGAGGATGGAACCTTTCTGTTCTTCATTCTGGATTCAGTGGCTAAAAGTGCTAGGGGTGGTCCCTGGGAAGTAAAATTATGCCATCAGGAGACATATTGGCAGATTCTTTTAGAATCCAATCGCTTCCCAGGATTGAATGACCATATATCCATTGTACCATATTTGAAATTAAAAGCACAACAGATTTAGGTAGCCTATTGTTGTAAATTTGCATTGAAATGTTTTAAAAAATACCCTTGTGAGGGTGTGAAATGAATATGCCGTCCTGTGTTTCTCTTTTGGGATGTAGATTGTATGATGGTTATGTTCAATATATATGCAAGGTGTATGTAAAAAGTTTTTGATTTGTGTATTAAATTATTATTATTATTTTTAAATAATAATTATTACTTTAGATTTTAACCCAAGAGCTATTAACTTCAGTACAACAAATATAAGGATGTATTTTTACCTTTGTTTTTAACATATATAAGTTCTGTTATTATATAAATATTTATGAAAGTAATTTATGAATTTAGATTAGATTAGTTAAATTTCATTCTTTGAAAAACAGTATTTATGATTAACATACTAATTTCACTACACATTTTTTGTAAAAAGCTTTTTAGTTTGTGCTGTTTCTTTAATGTGGGTGGTATTTTTTAAATTAGTTAATTGAGTGATTAGAGGATTGCCTATGTAGGGTAGGTTCTATATAAGGTAGTGTACTGCTGTAGATGTTTGTATTCTGACGAAGTCTTATATTGATGAAAAACGTTGAACAGGATTGTATGCTTAAATAAAGCTGTTTTCTACTGAAATTTTGGACCTTTCTTCTGGATCTACCTTATTGTGAGCTGTTCGAATTTCATCATTTGCTTGGTGGATACTGCCTGGGATTACATTTTGTTTCGTTTTTTGGTTGAATATACACAGAATCCCTAGATGCAATATACGCTAAAGAAGAAATGAAGAGACCCGCCTCCATCTGTACCTGCAGAATAACTTCCTTCTGCTTGTAGTTAAAATCCCCAGAAACCAAGTAACTGTGAGGGGAAGAAACTGACTTCATGGAGCAGAAAGATCTGACAGAAGGAGATCTACCAGACGCAAACCTACCTAATGCTCCCACCAAAGGAGGAGACACACTCTCCTCTTTAGGTAACCTAGATCTGTCTGTCTCATGCACATTCAGTAGCAGATTTGGAACCACAGAAACATTATATGAGGAGTCACTATCTTCTTGGCTAGACTTAGCAGGCACAAGGAAGAAGTCCCTGGAAGACTAAGATCTGTCTAGTTCCATACAATTCAAACCCCTTAACCCTGGATTTAGGCTTATGGAACTCTAACTAGGATTCCTTGGAGAAAAAGGGGAGCTCACCTGCAGCACCAGGTTCCACAGGTAAAAATCTATTAAGAACTGCTTCATTCTTCCTTAGTTCTTCATCAAATCATTTGCAGAGTTCACAGTCAAGATGAGAATGTGGCATATTTCTCAACTGTCCAGATTTTTTGCCTTATATTTTTTTAGTTTGTTCCTTACAAAATGTGTGGTTTTCTAGCAAATCACTGAGGAGTGATGTCACTAAATAATGACATACATTTGAGGTTCAGACTTCATAGCCTTCAGAAAATGCATGGAAACCAAATACTATTTTTCTAACAACTTTCTAAGTTTCTAAGGGCAATATTTAAAAGTTGTCCTTATTTTTGGGCCTTTGACCCCTCTGTTTTTTTAGGCATTTTCCATATTTCATAAGTTAAGAGGTTGAGAGGTATGGAATGTGGGGTCCTAAACATACCACATGGAGGACATGCTTGTTCCGTTGCAATATTTTATGACTGCAAGACTCAATTTTTGAACTCAAAAGCCAGAAATAACTAGCAGCAGAAGAAGATGCAACAAAGCTAAATGTAAGGCAAAAAGCAGTGGGTGAGAAGGTGAAGGGGAACTATTTATTTAATTATGTCTTTATTTACCGAGAACGTCCAACTGGGAAATATCCATTTTCAGCTGAGGCTCTGGGAGAAAAGCTCCATTTGCTTACATTACATTATACTAAGTTACAGTTAAACACAGAATAGTTACATTTCTATTTACATTTATACATAAACATTAGTTACATTTATACATTTCAAGATTTTACAGAGGTGGACATTACTAAAGAGAAAGTCCATGTGCAACTTAGTGAATTGTACAGGCATCAGTTATGTATAAAAAAAAAAGCTTTTTGTCATTTCAGTGAGAGGTCGAGTGTATTCTGTTTAAGGAGAGTATTTGGAGAGTATCATATGGTGAACACAAAGTCTCAACCTTGAGATGAGCATGTGTAGGACCAAGATTGGTTAAGATGTTTTACTGAGTTTGTTGGAGAATTTTATTTGTGTAGGGATACTATTCCAGAGTTTATCAATGTATCGGGAGTAGAGCGAGTCTCCTGAAACATTATTTGATTTATCTGTAAGTAATAAGAATTTACTAGAGCAGAGGTCCCTTGCTGGATAGTAGGTCAGTAATACATTATGTAGTGCATGGCATTTTTCTGGATGATGAATGAATTTGTGTGCTGTAGTTGTGAATATGTTAGGTAGTTGTGCAGTTCAAGCCAGTTTAATTGCTTTAAGCTATGACAATGGTGCATCCTATGAGGGAGATTGCTGGCAAATTTAGCTATTTTATTGTAGCAGGAGGCAAGTTTCTTTCTTTGAGTATCATTTAAGTTTGTTAGAATAGGAGCGGCATGTAAGAGTGTTCGCAATAAGAAGGTGGTGGCTATAGTTGTTCTTGCAGTGTCTGTAAGGAATCCATTGATCCTATAAAAGGAGCCTAGTTTCTAGTGTGTAGATTTAATGGTGTGCAGTATATGCTGGTCGTATATGACATTGTCATGAATTATAATGCCTAGAAGTTTACTGTGAGTTACACTTTCAAAGACAGTATTATTTGCTGACTTTATGGTAAAAAATGCTTTTGATTTTGGCAACTTATTGAAGTAAAAAGCATTAATTTAGTTTTCTTGGGGTTCAGAAGGAGGTTTGATTATTTGAGCCAGGATTCTACAGAAGAGAAAGATTTTTGGATAATGTCTTGGGGTTTATTTATTGTTGAGGCTGCATATATTGAGTTGAGTCATCTACATACTGAACTAAATTCGGATGGTGAGTGGAGGCCATTAATCTTATCAGTAAACAAAGATAAATAAATAAATCTTTGACAAACCTGACCTCATGCAGATAGTCCATTGTGCACTTGTTTGTCTAAAGCAACCTAGGAACCCAGAGGAGACAGCTGCAAATGACTAATGAAATGAACACAGTCTGTAGTTATTCACAGATGGTTCAAGCCTACTGCAGACAGCTCAATGATAACACAGGCCAGCACTAGGAAGCAGAATAGGATATTATCCATTGTCTGAAGAGACAGTGATGGTGCCCTAGTCTCATCACATCACTTATACTGGATAAGAAAAGTTCATAATTTCTCAGTAATCATCTTTTGTCGCCATATTCAGAGAGGGATATATAAAGAAGAAAGTCCCAGTGATAATCCTTGTTGGTCCATCTGATTTAATGTGTATAGCCGTATGTGCGCAACATACATGTTTTAATATCTGTCAGTCTACTGCAAGAACCAGTACAGGGAAAACATGAGGCAAATGTCAAGTGGTTAGATGGATAGTGTGCCATGACTAACTGACAGCGCACAGTCATGTGCATATGCAAAAAGCTAATTCAAAGCCAGTGTTCTGCAATGTGAATGCCAATCAATTTTGCCAACTCTTCAACAGCTTTATGTGCCATAGGACATTTGTTTGAATGCCGCTATGCCATTGATTCAACCAACCAAAAATTCAGGAAAATGAAAGTCAATTCTGAAAAATTCACTGTGTTAAAATGCAGATTATAGAAACACCATTTTCAGTGAGAGAAAGTGTCCAGGGTCACATTGCACAGGGCTGCATTCACTGTAATCTGCTGAATATTATTATTATGAACTCCAAAGCCATTGCATGTTGGAAGAAGGAACATTTCCCCCAGCTGCAGTGACCAGTGCACTAAACACATTAAACTATACATAAACACTGGTTCTGTGATGAACTGCACATATTAGCCATACCCACAAGTATGACGTACTGAAAAGAAAACTTCACATGGACTGTTCTTTTATACATGTTGTCATTTTTCGGGCTTAAGTGAAATATCAAATCAGACCAAACCTAGCAGATGATGAATGACAACCAAGTATCACAAGCTTTGAAGCAGATGATACCCAAACAAATGCCTACTTACCATGTGGTATCTAATTTCCATGTCAGCAACTGCAAACATAATGGCCGCACCTTCCCCAAAATACCTTTCCTGGAGCCAGCACCACTCACCATGTCCTAACAGACAGTGCAGGCATGTGTGCTGCTTGTTAGATTATACAAGTTATACAACGTAATGAGCTGTATATGCTACTGTTTTGGTTAATTTACAAACACCATATTTTTTAGATTGGGGATCACCAATAAGAGGGGCTTGATACCTATTGCTGACATGAGGGAGGAAGTAACTGGCCTGACAAATCAAATTAGTTTGACCAAAGGACTTAAATGTAAGGACTACAAAGTGAAATCATTAAATGGACCATCATATAAACTTAAAGGAAACAGATAACAGTGCTACAATGAACATAAATTATGAGGACACCAAATTCAATCTGTAAACAATTCAGTTCTTAAAACAGATATATGAAACATCTGTAGCCATTAAATAAGAATAGACAATAAAACTGGTATGTGACAAGAATTCATTTAAATAATGACATAAATTTAAAAATAAGCATGCAAGCAGTATATGAAAAATCTATTTATTTTATCCTTTCTTAACTGGATTAGTCCCGCTAGGCTTGTGGCCTCTTTTCAAGGAAGACCTGAGATGGTATTTAAACTTCTAGGGGAAATTGGGTCAGGCCATCGAGGAACTTGCCCTACTCTTTTTGATAAGTGCTATGGGATCTTTTACATCCAATTGAGCTACCACCAACTCAAGCAGATGGAACTTCAGTTTAACATCTGATCTAAAAGACAACAAACTCTAGAGTACAGAACATCCCTTATGCTGCACTGCAGTTTCAGCAATCCATCTACCTGATGTAGGAATAGAACCCACAGCCTTCAACACCCAAGGTGAGTGTGCTACCTGTTGCAGCACTGACACTGACACTTATCTAAATAAGCAGAAAATTAGAACATTATACTTGGTACGAGCAGAAACAATCTTTTGGTGAAGATTTAGGTCCCTGTTTCTGGTATTAAAATTAGAGATACAAAAGGTCAAAGATAACCAGTCTCCAATGGCACAATAGGCTACACATAGGTATGTCCTCAAGTCTGTAGTATACTGAATAAAGAGACAATGTTTGCAGCTTCTTCTGGTAGCTCACAGTTATTAGACCTATGATTTTTGTTAGGAACCTCTGTGGTCTATCTAGCTGCTTGATGTGTCTAGTGAGGTACATCCCAAAGGGGGCATTGTACACAATAACTGGCATATTCAATTTTGAATATAAGGGAATAATGACATCCTCAGATCTGGATGATAATATTTTGGGTGATTAGTTGTGTTAAACTGAAGAATTTTCTGACAACAGTTGTCACATGATGATGAAAACACAGGGAAATGTCAACCCAAGTTTCAATGTTCTTAACAATGTTTTCATTTTACCATGGTGCATTAGCAGTACAGTATGCTGAGGAGAAGGGTTGTCCACCAAATGTAGTGATACAACATTTTTAGCATTTAATTTTGTCCCATTTTCAGTACAACAAGAGTTTACAAGGGATAATTCTTGCTGGAGAGTTTGGATATCTGAAGGGGACTTAAAAATAACTCACATTTTGCAACTGTCTGCAAATTTAATAAGCAATAGGTCCTGGCTCCTTTCCTGGAGACCAAAAAAGTAAACGCTGAAAAGGAATGGTACTAACACTGAGCCCTGAGGTATACCACTGGTCACCTTCATACCTTCTGATGAGGAACCTGCGACTCATACTATATTGGTTCAGTCCTTTAGCCAGATTACTATCCATATGACCACATAGGCATCTATTTTTAAATCATTTAGCTTTCTCATGATGCAGACATAGGGAATGGTACTGAATTTTTTGGCCAGCTCTAGATATGTGTGCACTGCATGCAGGGGGGGCTCGTGCTATAGGACTGCAGGACTGCAGCCCCCCACCTGTGAAAATGAATAATTCCCCCCATAAACAAAATAAAAATAATTAAAATGAAAATAATTAAAACAATAAAAAAATCCCGGCCTCTGCGCATGCGTGCTTAGATCCTGACTGCTATGTTAGGCAGACCAGAACTCGCACGCATGCGTTCCTACTCCAGACTGCTCTGTTAAGCAGTCCGGATAGGGAAGGCAGAAAACTCCGCCCTTCCAGCCCAGAGGTCTGTGCGGTGATGACCGCACAGACCGGAAGGTCACCGGACTGCATCCCCCGCAGGCTGGTGCTCTAGCCTACTCACGTCAACCAGGCTCACATCTTGCGGAAAAGCATGCGCAGGTCATTATTGGAGGTGATCGGGGAACGGATGGAGGTGATCGGGCTGGCTGCAGCAGCAGCATGCGTGTGCCATTATTGGAGGTGATCTGGTTGGCTGCAGGCCGTTATGGAGGTGATCGGGCTGGCTGCAGGAATGGCGTTTTGGACTGAGCAGGAGCATTATGGAGGTGCTGCAGGAACGGAGGTGATCGGACTTATGGAGGGTGCTGCTGCAGGAATGGCGTTTGGTGATCAGACTGACAACATGTAGTAGTGTGTGTGTGTGTGTGTGTGTGTGTGTGTGTGTGTGTGTGTGTGTGTGTGTGTGTGTGTGAATGTGTGTGTATATATATATATATATATATATATATATATATATATATATATATATATATATATATATATATAAAGTATGGCTAGACTCTTAACTTCTTTCTAATTCATATACTGCCCTTAATATACTGCTCTTTCTGCTCTTCTCCGCATAGCACCAGAACTGTTAACTGCACAGAGCCCATAACATGAGCATAAAGTCATGTTTCAACTTTCATAAAATGCTTAGCATAGATTCCATCAGCCATCTGAGAATTTAATTTATTTTCCACTTTTCATTTGTATGACTTTGTATAAACTGCCCTGCCTTCTCCAAGTATCAGCATTTACTACCACTGTGAGAAAAAGATGGATCCTGGAATGTGAAATGTAGGCCAAGTTTTGGTTGCTTGTGATTACAATCATTACTGCTTTCTCTAGAGAAGAGACACAACTTTGGTCTGCAGATGGATCTCACAGAAAGAAAAGCAAAGCATGTGGGAAAGGTGGAGGAGGGGGCTAAATTAGAAATATAATTCTATTTGAAGCTGAAATGGAGGACTGTAAAATAAACAGAAGGGTCATAGTGTTGAAAACAGCCATTATCTCTAAATCAATTCTGTGAGGTCTAGACAAGACTGACTCAATTATAAAGCATTGGAAAGTTTTAGAGACAAGTAAACACATGTAAGAGTGTGTGTAACGCTCCAGTTACTACATGGTGGTGGGTAGAGAATAAGGCTTGAATACTGTATCTTGGGCCTAAGTGACAAGATCCTGAATCCACTACCCACCACCATTTGTAAGACATTTGCAGATTTTTGCCTCATATTTGTTCTGTTCTGTTCCTCATAAAATCTGTGGTTTCTGCATGTTTGTTACTTAACACAGATAGTAGTGTAGTGCTGCAGTGGTAGCATTGTTTCCTGACAGCTACAGGCTGTTTGGTTTGATTCTTGGCTGGGGTGGAGTCTGCATGTTCTGCATGGGTTTGCTCTGGATATTTGTCCCTATTTTTTGGACTGTATTCCCCCATTACTGGCTTTATCCAGGTTTTTTGTGCCAAGGTTGAGAGCTATGGTGATAACTGAACTCGCTGAATATGTTTGGGGGCTGTATTCCCCCATTATTGGCTTTGTTCAGGTGCTTTGTGCTAAGATGTTGACAGCTATGGTGAGAACTGAATTCACTAAATGGTAGCCATTTAAGTTTCAGTCTTCCTTTCTTTCATAAAATATATGATTTGGCATAGTGGTATGTTCCTTTGACTGTTTTGCACAGGGTCCAGGGTTCAATACATGGCAGTGAAATGTATGGTGGTAACACAACATTTTATTCTAGCAACTTTCTAACATTATACAAGCAATGTTTAAGATGTGTCCCTGTTTTTTCGGCTTTTGTCCCCCCCCCCCAAATAAATTTTGGCTTTTTCCAGATTTCTTTCATTTCTTGTGTTGCAAAGTTCAGAGATACAGCTGAGTGTCGAGTAGATTTTACAAGGAGCTGAGAGCTGCAGGGGAACAAAAGTTTAGTGCTGCTTATGCTGAGTCTACTTACATTGTTAATAGCACAACAGACAGTGTACTTGCTTTTGATGCAGAAGGCTGTGGGTTCTACTCCCACAGTAGGTAGATGCATTGCTGATACTGTACTCTGTTGTAAAGGGGATGGATGCTGCAGTCCTCTTTGGCGAAGATGCCTAGTAACTATGAACTTATTATCAGTTTGCCATCTATTCCCTACTGCGATATTACTAGCTTATCATTTTTTTAATGCAACATAGGCAATTTATTCCTCAAGGGAAACAGGCACTTTATTTGTAGATGAAACAATGACATATAAAGTTGTTTGCTAGCAGTAACCTCTTCATTAGTTAACAGATTTCTTTAATGTGGAATTATTTAGATGACTTTTACTTCTTCAGAGATTGTGCATATTTACTATTACTAATGGACTGTAGAAGTTTGAGTAGACTTTTATGATGGATGGAAATGTTCTGAATTGGGCAGTTTTGTCATTATTGGTGCATGCATTTTGTTTCATTGTTTACTGGAAAAATGTTCAAAACAATACATTTAAAATGCCCTCTAACAACTGTACTGTATTGTACAAGGAATATAATTTAATACAATCAGGAAGGTGTATCAAAGAGCATGTGTATGTTTCATGTTCAAGGGGCCTATGATTTGAAAACAGCCCAAAGTTAATCTTTATCTGCCACTGGCAAAATGTATTTTCCTTGAATGTGGGTTTCAGTGCTGTTTCAATGAATGTGAGTTTCAAGGGCAGAGAAGTTTTAATGCTAAGTCTATTTTCATTGTGAGACTGCATTGCTTTATTTAGCAGATATCTATTAGGGTGTGTGCTGTAAAATGCAAAATAAAACTTTCAAATGAAATCCAAATCATTACAGAAGTAAAGCAGTATGCACATTACAGTATTTATGGTAAATGGGGCGAAATAACCAAGGAATGGGATATTGGAATGGCTGCAGGGGGGAAGCTCCATTAGACTATGATTTTGTGAGGGGAGAAGGGCAGCAAACTCAGACAGCCCTGGCTGAACTATACCTCTTAACTGTCCAGATTTCTGCAGAATTAATAGATTTTTGCTTCTTATTTTTAGTTTGTTCCTCATAAAATTTGTGGTTTTCTGGCAAATCATTTAAGAATGAAGTCACTAAATAATGACAGACATTGAGTTTCAGACGTTATAACCTTCAGAAAAATGCATGCTAAAGCAAGACCTGTTATTCTATCAACTGTTTTAAGTTTATACAAGAGCAATTTTTAGTACTGTTTGTATGTTCCCCCAATATATTTATTTGGCCTTGTCCAGATTTCCTGCATTAAGAGGTTGAGAGGTACGTGCAAATAAATCACTTTATAGAATTAGGAATATCCAAACCTCTCAACTGTCCCCAATTTTGGCTGAAAATGTTGCTCTCCCCCTAATAACCCCTCTGCAAAATGGCAATTTTGGAAGAAAATGTGGAGGGTTTACAATTATAAATAACTGTAATGATCAGAGTTATAGATTACTTTTATTTCAGAAATGCATGTAGATGCTCTTATTTTGTCAGCTGCTGAAGTTAACAGTACTAATATTAAAAAGGTGTCCCTTCTTTGACAGATTCCCAGCTGTATTGTGTGGCAATTTTATATTTTTCATCACATTTTTGGTCTGTTTTTCATTAAATTGTGGTTTTCTGCCAAATTAGTGGCAAATCATTAAAGATTGAAGTTAGAAAATAATGGCAGACATTTGAGTTTCAGATTTCATACCCTTCAGAAATTTCGTACTAATGCAAGACCTACTATTCTATTATCTTTCTAAGTTTATAAGAGCAATATTTAAAAATTGTCCTTATTTTTGGGCCTGTGTCCCACGTCTATGCATGGCTTTGTCCAGATTTCTTGCTCTGAGGTTGAGAGGTATGAGTGTCAGAGCCATCACCATCAGCCAGAGACATTTCAAATTGTGACATACTTGTTGCACCCCATCCCCCATTGTAGTGACTCTGGGTGTGTTCAAGCAAGGCAAGGAGCAGTTATGCAGTGTAAGTGTGCAGAGTATTCCCCCATCCAAGGTAGACACAAGTATGACAGTGGCTTTTCATCTGTCCTTGATTTTGCAGAATGTTCTGGTTTTATGTCATATTTTTATACTGTTGATTTATGCTTCTTATTATTCAGAAAATGCTTGCTGTCGCAGTACCCTGTTGCTTTGTGTTTAAGTAGCAATGATTTAATAACCATCGGGTAAGCTTGTCTGAGATTGTAAGATGCAAATAACCTTTACTAAGCATACTGTTAAATAATTACCAACACTGAAAGCCTTTTTGTTGTTGCCATGAAGAGAATATTTACATAACTAGATAATGTACAAGCCTTAGGTATTGAAATGCATATGACAGTATTTGTAATAAAGGACAGGATTACAGTATTTTCAGAAGCTCATTACATTTGTTGGAGATTTGCAGTCATCTTTGCAGGCTTTACCCGTAAACCAAACAAAATGCCAATCTATCATGTGTGGTTCATAACCTGTGCAGTAATCCTTTAAGCAATTTATCTTCAGCTTGTTTCTTGTTTGCTGTTCATTTTTTACTTTGATCATGTTTTCCCCATGAAACAAGTTGTTGTCAGGCAGCAGGTCTTTTTTGGATAAGAAACATTTTTACAAGTGGGGGTATCACAGAGATTTCTACTTTCAGCCTTTTACTTGGTACTTTTATAAAGCTGAATATAAGTTATAATTAGAAATGCAGTGCAAGGAGAAGCTTGTTTTTTTATACTTGATTTTGACTAGTATTCCAGTAATGTATTTAAAAAGTAATTTATTTTTTCATGCCTCACAACCTTTTTGTTTCCATCTAGATATTAAGTAAGCTGTCATGTAGCCAATGCATTGAAATATTTTTTTCTTCTACACTTCATTTTGTTGTGATTGGACTCTCGTAATGACTGTTTGGCACCCAGGGCAGCATATTTAATTAAAATTCCAGTTGTTGTGTTTTTGAGCATAGCTCCACCCCTGTCTAGTTGGCCATACTTCTTCCCATTGGCTCCACCCATTCAGCTGTCTCTTGCAGCCCCCCCCCTTTAATTTGAAGTCACCAGCCGCCACTGACTGCATGGTGTCTCCCAACCGCCAGTGTGACTGTCTCAAAGAAGTTAGCCAGATTAAGTGGGCAGGATCTTCCCTTGACAAGACTTCTGAGTAACAAATTTAACAACGTTTTTGATAACGGAATTTATGATAATACATTCCATGGTCTTGCAAATGAGGCTGGTCAGGCTTATAGGTCCATAATTCCCAAGGTTAGTATGGTATGGCCACCTTTAAGTAGGGGTACCACAACTACAGTACACCACTCTTCAGGGACAAAACCTGTAAGTAAGCCTAGGTTAAACAGCATGTGAAGTGAGTCAAGAAGTGTGTGCTTTGCAGTAGTTATTATACTATCAGGCTCCATGACAGAAGTATTTCTGCTCTTACTCATTTCAATGCATGGTCTTTAGTGACAGAAGAAGGGGCAAGAGATTCTGGGATTTGAGGACTACGGATTGCAGTCTTTGGGGGCGAAGCTAACAATGAATTGTTTTAGCAAGTACACTAGCAATGCTAGTCGGGTCAGAATGACAAATGTCATCTTGAACAAATAAATAGGAATGTAAGGTGTTGTTCCTTAGTTTCCTAACCTAGCTAAAGAAACACTTAGAATCATCTTTAGCTACTGATGCCAGCCTAAACTCATGGTTGCCTTTAGGGGACCTGATTGTGATTTTCAATTTCTTTGCAGTAAGTTTTTAATACTCTCCTTGATATGAGAGGTTTTACATTTGCTTTACAATTTAAGTGGTTTCTTTTGTTGTAAAGTTTATTAATGTTGACGGGACATTTGGGTGATTTATTTTTGAATTTCCCATGTTATTTAGCTCTAGCAGGGACTGCCATTTCTATGCATTTATCTAAACAGGAGTAGAATTCTTTGGTGTGGTTAGCTGTTGTGTCTAAGTTGGGATGAGTGCATTCATAAAAGAAATTTGCTAGCTCATTACATATTAAGAAGTTTACATGTTTGTAATCCTTGAATTTCTGTGGATGCTTTTGAAATTTTCAAGGTGAACATTACAAGTTTGTGGTCAGATTTCACTAGGAGAAGGGAATACCAAAGGAGTAATAAAAAAGGTGTCTCTATTCATGATGATCAGGTTAAGAGCAGCATATTCTCTGGTATGTTGATCTGCAATCTGCTTCAGGGAGTTTTAGTTTTGTAAATCTACGAACTTCTGGAAATACCCTACATTGGAGGTACAGGTGTTTTAGTTTATTAATGGGTAATTAAAAAGTCAGCCAATATAATGGCATTGCTATTGATAGGAAAATCATCAAATATATTGAGGTATCTTAGGTGATCATCAGGAGACATGGAGGGTACCTATAACAGGCCATGAGGAAATAATTTGTCCCATCTGGATTAATCTGAAGTTCAATGAGCTTTGTCTGTGAGTCCCTATAAATATGCCTGGAGATAATATGATCCTTGACAAATACAGATATGCTACCACAGATACACTACAACAGTTCCCAGTGGGCCTGAAGGCATGAGAGACAAAAATTCCAAGATATGGAAGGAGTGCATTATTTACATTTAAGCCAAGTTATGGTAATTACATCAGCATGGATGTTTTCAAAATGTAGCAGAGCCTCAAGAATGGGAAATGTATTCCTGAAACTTCTGTCATTGAGGAGAACCATCTAAATGTGATCGAATTTTGAGTTGTGAATATTTGTTACATTGAAAAGTTCAATAAATTGACTTTGGCTTAAAAAAAAAAAAAAAAAAAAAAAAAAAAGGCACCATGGGGACAGCAAAGGCTCTAAACAGTATGCAGAAGCCTTTGTGCAAGAGATACAGGCCATCCTTAGCAAAAAAAATTGGATTGTCAAGCATCTCATCCCATGCTGATACCTAGTGGATCCCCCTTTTGATTTACTTTCCATAACTGGCAGGGTAACCAAAAAATCGGAAGAAGACAACAGTGACACTTAACCACAGCAAAAATGTAAGGACAAGGTAAAAAAAAATGCCAAGGCCAGGAATGGCCATTAAAAGCTGATATATTGTCCAGGAAACACACACACACACACACACACACACACACACACACACACACACACACACACACACACACACACACACACACACACACAAACATGCAAGGAGTGGTCTGATCTGACTCACTGGAACTGTTGGGAGATGCTAATGAGTAAACAAAATACAGTAAAAATAAATTTAAAACAATCATCATTCCCCACTGATGCAGATGATAAAATCCTGATTGTGACCTGAGCTCAGTTAGTGGCTCATGTAACTGCTGGAGCTGGCATGTGGAGGAGAAAACAGGCTGATGCCTTCTCATTTCCTGAGGAATGGATGGGGATGTTCTGGGCAGGTGGCCCACTGCCTTCTACCACAGGCGGTGAGACCGCAGAAGACTTGGCTGCTGGTTAGCCATGTGGGTCCAACCCAGACTAGGAAAGTGTCACTGTGGAGGTGAGGCAGCCCCCTCACAGAGTCCAACTGCATGCCCGAATTCAATGTGTATGAAATAAGCCAGCACATCAGTAGACTTAGGATGTAACCAAGGAAAACCCTAATTCCCCATGTGGATGATGGCATGACCATCATCTCCAAGAGGACAAATGGCTGGTATGGTCCTCACTCAAGGAGGAATTAAAAGAGGAACCTAGACATTAAACACATGCCCTACATGGACAGACTCAAAAGACTCCAGCTATTCTCTGTGCCATATTGCCTACTTAGAGGCGATCTCTGCTTGACTTACAAAACCATGCATGACCCAGCTCTGTTAGAAATGCTACATCTAAAGAAATCCCAATCCCTCTGCACCACACGCACCAGAGACCTCAACCTCATTACCACAATCAGCAGAACATGCTGGAGGGACAGGTTCCTCACCCAGAGACTGCCCATGCTCTGGAATAGACTTCCCATACATGTCAAGCAGAGCACCTCGCTGTCCCTCTTCAAGAGAAATCTTGATGAGTGGATGGATAATAGAAAGTTCACCCCAGGGATCACTCCAGTGGCTCTTGATGGAGGCACTGGGAACTAACGTGGGGTGGAACGACACCAGGGCACTTCTTTGGGCTAGGTTTGTAAAGGCTCCAGGGCCATTAGCCTAGTACACACCTATAAACCTATCTATTGCAGTATTAGCCAAATGTTGTACTATTTTCATTATAATGGCAAACTGTGAAAGTTGATACTAATTTCTGTTTTATTCTTACTGCAAATGGACATACCATTCCTGTACTGTGGTAAAAGCTGTACTTTAATGTAAAGCATTTGTGTTGCTCTTGCCTGTTGCTACATTGTCACCTATCAACTCAACTCAGTCAAGAGTGTGTATACCTGCATATAAGTGACCTGGAGCATCAACAATGGCCATTCCAGCACCTTCCTTAAAAATAGGCAGCATGGAATTAATAATGCATTGTGAATTTCCACAAGTTTTCCCAACTTCTGGAAAAGATACATTCAGAGGCACCACATACCTTGCAGGAGGCTGAGGGAAGTACTGAACTACTTGTTGGCCATGATTTTGATTGCTGTGTCAGCTGTGCAGTTTGAGCCTCTAATCAATGCCAAAATAATTAATGAAATAACATGCAACTACCACTAATACAAAAAGAAAACATTACTATGGGAGTATGTAGTTATAAACAACTCAGTCCTGATTGCTAATGATAAGAGTACAAATTTATTTCTAATGACTGCTACACATGCATGAACCTTGCACCTGAAACTGACTATCTTCAGTGTTGCCATAACAGCCAAGTTCTTCACCAATAAGTAGATCAATGCCTCAGTCACCTTCCCCACCTGAGGTATGTGATGCTTCTGAATGCAACCATTGCAAAAATTGAGAACTTTCTGTAACAATTTAATTTGATTTGCAATGCATTCCTTCCTTTTTCTAAAGGTATGCATAACGCTTTCTAGTGGTAGATGCATTTGAGAACTTTCTGTAACAATTTAATTTGATTTGCAATGCATTCCTTCCTTTTTCTAAAGGTATGCATAACGCTTTCTAGTGGTAGATGCATTTGAGAACTTTCTGTAACAATTTAATTTGATTTGCAATGCATTCCTTCCTTTTTCTAAAGGTATGCATAACGATTTCTAGTGGTAGATGCATTTGAGAACTTTCTGTAACAATTTAATTTGATTTGCAATGCATTCCTTCCTTTTTCTAAAGGTATGCATAACGCTTTCTAGTGGTAGATGCATTTGAGGACTTTCTGTAACAATTTAATTTGATTTGCAATGCGTTCCTTCCTTTTTCTAAAGGTATGCATAACGCTTTCTAGTGGTAGATGCATTTGAGAACTTTCTGTAACAATTTAATTTGATTTGCAATGCATTCCTTCCTTTTACTAAAGGTATGCATAACGCTTTCTATTGGTAGGTGCATTGCTTGGCTACCGAGCTGGAAGACAGTAAGGATAACAAGTAAAAGTAACCTACCTCCTATGACCTGACACTTTACATGCAATCACATTTTCGACTTGCTAAGGAATTAAGGAGGCAGAGTGTGGGGGGCATCAAATTTCCAGTTCTGTAATTATTTCAGTAACAAATATGTGGGGAAACATTAAAAAAATGGCAGTACAGTATAACAACTGAAATACCAATATTAAGTACACTGTACACACATTCAAGTATTTCGATTTAATTCACATTTATTTCCTTCTTCGTTCTTATTTCCACAACAACATACAAGACTTGCAATAACCACCTCCTCTTCCTGAAGAGATAGGAAGTGATTGGCTTCCCGTCCTCCTATATGTAAGGGCTCCCATCAAGAAAGTGAAATAAGTAGTAATGAAAAGAAAATCATGATATTTCAAAAATACATAATGAAAATAAAAAAAATATTCCAGAAATGCAAATTTGTTCTGGTTTGAAACTGTATGCCACTGCATATTAGAAATATATCAAATGCAGTACTGCAAATGTATCACTGACTGTGCCAAAAATAAATAATATCAGTAATAAGTATTCCAAAAACACTTTTTCATTTAAGACTAGAGCACTCTGTCGTTACAAATATATGAAATGCTGCAGTGCCAGTATACAACTAACTACACCTGCCAGTTCATATTGTTGTGATAATTACTTCTTCTCACATATTTCATTACCGTCTTTTAAGAAGTATTGAATAAAAATATTAATGTTCTCATTTTTCTATGTAAAATAAAGGCATTTGCACTAAAATACTTAAAACATTTTCTTGTCTTTTTTATCTCCTTTCTGCAGATCCAGTAGTGTGACTGGGGACTTATACTGCAGCTGACCGAGATGAGGGTGACATTACAATCACCCCCTGACCATCCATGGACTAATTCATAGGGTGGGAGTAGTAGTTCAGTCCCTGTAGACACCCCACAATGGGCATTCTGAGCTTCTGGACCTGGTGAAGGTTACACTGGAGAGGGGCACTGGAAAGGCATAGAGGCCTGTAAGAAAGTCTCCTTAAGTGGGTGCAAGGCTCACTGTTTCTATTGGTTCAGACCCACTGAGATACTGGAAATCCCAACCCCCAAACCATCGGTGCTGGAACATCAGGGCAGAGAACAATGTAAGACTCTATAAACTGGGTGGAAGTGATAACAAGGGCCTTGTCACCATCCTCTTTGTTTTAGTCTACCTTTTGTCTTTTCCATTTCTATGTGTCATTCCTGCATACTATTGCTGTCAATCTTTTGTGTTTTAAGTAATTGTCAATACCCTTACTTCTTTCCTTACCCTTTCTCCAACTCAGTCTTCCCTTTACCCTTCCCCATTTGATATATGTATGTCTGTATGTATTTAGAAAAAAAATTGGGTCTATCCCTACAAAAAAAATATCCATCATTTTCCATGTCTTCCAGCACAACCCTCTTAATGTCTTGATGTTGTGCTTTCCTTGTCTGCTCTCTCCTCTTTTTCTGACTTTCCTATCTTCCCCATTTCATAACTTATAAAAGCCCAAGCATGCTGTCCATGTAGGGGCACCTTCACAGTGAAGTAAAAACCTGTAACAGTTATGATATGCTGCTGACCAATGGCACTGAGCCACTCTTCACGTCAACTCTCATGAAAACTTTGTGCAATACTAGCGCATCTTTTCATTTGGTGTTGATGGAAAAAACTATGGGAAAGCATTCAGGAACCTATCAGCATGTACAATATGTACCCAGCAGTCTGTCTGTTTCACACATATTTGCATACTTCAAGGCTGAATTTACACACTTTCAGCTCCACAAAGTTGTACTGGGCATATCTTCAAAGTCTTGAGAAGTTTGAAAACAGCATAACTCATCCACAGGTTTGACATTTAAATATCAGCATAGTGGCACAATTTGTACATTCACCTTACATGTGTGCAGACTGGAACAATGGGTACCACCCTAAATCAGAATGCACCACTTATAAGTAAACCTATGCTGAAGAAGCAGTACTTAGGGAATTCAGAAAAAATTACTAACATTCAGCTTTTTTATTTTTTTTTTCACATTTCAATTCAGTGTTCTGTAATGCAGCTTTAGCTGTTTTAATATTCTCTTCCACATCCAGACTGGTTTAGGAAGGTCAGTATAAATTCTGATATCACACAGACCTTATTAAGTGTGAAACACTGAGTCAGGAAATACAATCACTGGCTTGTGGCTATAACCAATGGTGTAGCAAAAGGAGTCAATACAGCAAAATGGGACAGCAATGCAGCAATTTTAAAATGGATGGGGAGTGGAGGATGGGTTTGTTAGCTGAGGTAAAGTACTCAAGGGGTGGTTAAAGTCAAGATACAGTGTTCACATAATTGCGATGTTAGGAAAAGACGAGACAAGGGCTCCCCGTTTTTGCCACTTTTACTTGTGTTAACCACAGATCCACTCATTAGAAAAATTTTCTGTGGAACAGAAAAGCAAGGAACATAAAATTAAGTATCTAGTTCTAGATTCTGATGGCAAACCATTAGAAAGGTATGACATGTATAAAGATTCTGGTGCATAAACTTGGCTGATACAGCAATGTAGATGAACTTTAAGAAGGCAGTCATTATTATGGTTGGAGAACAAGGACTTGTAGAATAGTAAACCAATGACACATCATATTGGCAGATGGCATACATATCTATGATTCTGCATCCCTAATAAGCAGCAGGACATTTGAAATGAAACTCCAAAGACAGTATACAAGCAGAGTGCCAGAAATGAAGATGGGGAGTTGGAATGAATTAAGGCTGTCAAAGAGTGTGAGAGGCAAAGATGTCAAGATGATATGGCTGCCCTGGGTAATGTATCTGTTCCTCTGCACTCCCTGCTAACTGAGACAAAGGTGGATCAAGACACTAGGAAGATTTGGTGAGAAGGGCAGTGGCAAGGAAAACTAAGACAGAAACTATGTGGTTCCAGGACTGGAGAGGATTGCTGGGTCTCAGGCATACTTCATATGGTAATCAATAATGCAATTTTCCACTCAGGTTTGAAAGTAGCATGGCTGTATAAATGTGACTGATGTGTGGAGCTAGGTGGGAGGTGTTCTGGAACTGCTTAGTAGACAAGGTGAGTTAAGTAATGGAACTTTTTAGGAAACGAAAGGACATTAGTTAAGACTTTGGTATATCTGAGGAAATGCATGAAGGGAGAGGAAGGGAAGAGCATGGTCCTGATGGAGAAATGGGTTTAATTAGTGGCTCAAATGCTTGACAGCATGAAAGTAGAGGGTGGGCGTCCGCATCCTGGGATGGAAGGTTTGGGTCCCGGCCAGTTCTAGACAATAATCCCAGAGAGAATCCCACTGGAGTGTGGGAATGGAGTCACATGGGCAGGGATGGTACAGGAATGATGTGGGCTTGACCAACCAAGCTGGTGATGGTACCTCTTGACAGCTGCATGCATGAGGGCACAAGGTGAACATAGGAGGAGAAAAGGCAGTTCTTACAGTGACAAAGGTACCAATGTCATCATTCATGAGGAGAGGTTATGGTCATTTAAAAAATATCTCTCATTACTAGGATACTGGTGAGAGCACCTAACTCTTTGATGTTTGCCTGGAAGGCAGCTGCTCCAGATATCTGAAGATGCAAAAACCAAACGGTTGCAGGTACACTGAGGTGCCCAAAACACACAACAACAGCAAAAGTAAATTAAGGCCCTGGTCTGATGAAGCAATGTTAAGTTGTGAAAGCGCTTACCGTTTGTCTTCTGCAATAAAGTACAGTGACTGATTTCCTGCGTGTAACTTTGGTGCCTTAATTTACTTTTACTGCTCCAGATATCTCTTGCCTTAAAGGTTCTGCAAGGGGGATTCTTCACACAACTAGGGAACAAAAGGGTCCGAGTCTAATTTGGGGGTGACTCAATGGCTGGCAGGCAGAGAGAAGGGGGAAAAAACACCTACAGAAGAAAAAAGCTTATTATGTGGGACAACTCCACCGTTATTGAAATAGAGGTGTGATCATGAGTGGAGGAGGATGGAAGGGAATGGGAAATAAAGGGGCAGAACAAGAAAGATGGAAGTTTCATAGACTTTCAACAAGTGATTCCAGGATAAGCAGACGTGAATTTGGGAGGTATACTCAGATAAAAGAAGCAGGCTTAGCCAGGAAGGGTAAGACACTTGGGTCAGTGAGGAAAGATCAGCAAAGGACATCAGACACAGGGCAGAAAATATGGTAACAGGCATGTACAAGTAGGATGCAGAGGTGTTATATGACAATCAGAACTGAAAATTAAACAGAAACAAAGTAGGGAGAGAGGGAACACAGGATGATAATGAGTGGGAAAGGCTGTGTGCATCTGAATAAGGAAGTGGATGCAAAGCAACAAGCTGTGCTGAGGTGGTATCATGCTATATACAAGCTCATATGGAATTAGAGTATCAGAATAATGGTGGAGGTGTAAAATCCCCAAGGTACAAAGGTCTTCAAATTATATGTGTTGCCAAGATGGAGGTCTACTACAGAAGGATGTGGAAAAGGTGTGGGATGATCAGTAGTAGTAGTGCTATGATATGGTCAGATCCTCGTGAAATGCTGGGGACTCAAATATAGTGGGTATAGCTGTATGCAAGGGAAGTCAGGGTTGTGCTGTTTATGAAATACAGCCAGAGGTACCTGAAGAAGGAAATGAATAGTAGTGTGTAGGCAGCCAGAAAATACAATATTAGGGGTAGACGTGGGGTTTGAACACAGAAAGGGGTTCACTGAAAAGCTGGGAAGGGGGCTTGAATGCTATGCGGCAAACGAGGTGGGGGGGTTACTGGACTAGTAAAGAATAAAGGAATAAGGCAGGATAAGGATGGATTAAGAAAAAAATGCAGAATTAAAGATGTCTACAGGAAATGTGAAAACAATAATTAAGAATAGTCTAAGAAGCAAGGGGCAGTGGATTTGGGCTATGGATTATTAGTGACAGTGGAAAGTAAGGTTGTAAAAGTAGTTAAACAGAAAGGGCAAGAAATGAGAGAAAATATAATTTTGTACAATATGGATATATTAGTGCCAGGAACATAAATCTACACCAACAAATAAACAAGACTCACAGGAGGAAGAGGTTTCCCAGTGTATGGAATAAATTACCATTTCAGGTGAAACAAAGTACTACTCCGGTTACCTTTAAGGCTAGTCTTAATGAATGTGTGGGGTAGACACAAATTTACACCATGTATATCCTTTCTTAATTTGGGAGATAGCACAATAAAGTACTTTCAGAAGTACAGCGTGAATGTTTAAGTAGCTCACACACCAAGAATAGTGTACAAACAAACTATAAACTTGGAGGCACTTTCTAATGAAGTTCAGTGATATAAAATAAAAAGGAACGAAGGCGCTAAACGTCAGTGTCGTGGTTGTTTTGGTTAGCTGGTCTCGGTCTCGAGCAGTGCCTCCAAGTTTTTTGGTTTGTATGAATGTTCAAGTGTTTACTTACACATGTATATGGCTAGGGATCTTATGATCGCTATGCTCATTTGTCCTGGTATTGTTCCTATATTAGGACCAAAATGGGGTTGGAGGAAGGAACTATGGCTGATTAGTCTGTACACACTAAGTGAAAACGTGAAAGCAGCAAAGTTGTCAGTGGTTGGTAAGTCTGAACTGGGATCTTAGTAGTTCCATGACAGTAACAGTAAATCAAGCAAGCAGTGACCACCCCCTGTAATGCAGTACTGGAAGGTCTTGAAGTATTTATTTGGAATATGGTATGATTTGTAGAGTCCTACTACACTGATGGACACTTTTGTTGAAATGCATCGAAGGGGGTGCTTATCAGCCCTGGGTAAAGTGCAAGGCAAGCATCCATATTGCCCAAGCAGGGGGCTTTGTTTCCTCCTCCTTTACTTAATACAAACCCTTTGAAGATGCACATTTTAGGGGCATGTAATTTTTTTTTTTTTTTTTGAAGAAGTGCTGTGTCAGTGTAGCAAGACCTGATGTATAGATACAATCTATCATGCTGGGAAGGGTTCAATGAGCTGGTAATGATGTAAGATTATCAATGAAGCATGACAAAGCATCATGAAAGCATTTCTTTGTTAAATTTTAATTTTCAGTACGACGGTGGATATAAAATGAATTTCTCAACATTTAACATGAGCCACAAAATATGTAAAAGCCATTGGAGGCAAACTGCTGCATTAAAAGACCAAAAAAAACATGAGTCTTAAAAAAAAATCTACTTTCATAAAATTGAAAGCCTTAGATGAAGGGAGAGAACTCAGAACTCTCTCTGTATCCCAAACTGTGACTAACTGGATCTTCTTGATTAATATGATCAGTGATGCAAATGTACTTTAGTTCTGCTGGCAGGCAGCCTAGAAATTCTGCTCCGTAGTGTACTCCATTAAATGGATGCACTCTGGTTCCTCCTGAGGATCAGGATAATGAAGTAAGGAATGACACAAAGGTCTAACCAAATATAGTCAAATCATCTGCCATCCTGAACCACCATTTAAAAAATGGAACTATATTTGCTTGCGCGTTTGTATTGACACGAGAGAAAGCATGCAGCTAAAGAGCTAAATAATTTGCAAATATAATGCCAGAACTCACGAGTGCATAGCAAGAATATTTTCTTACCTGCTATCTCTGGGCAATTTGTGTTTCAGCACATACCTTCTACAGATTTTGTTTCTGTTTTCCCCTAAAATTACAGGAGTGGCTCAAGTACAAATCTAGATGTAAAAATGTCAAGGAAATGTGTTTTTGTTTTTATTTAGAAAAGCATCATCTTTATCACAAAGATAAACTACATCAAAAGAACACTGCAGTCCTAGCCACAATCAGAGTGTACTTAAGCAATGTCATCCTTTTAAATAAGTGCAGATAAAGCAAATAAGCAGTTTTAACCGTTTCTGTGTCATAGAGCTTGGTCATTCTATTCATTTACATTTTCCCTTTATACAGTCATACTACCTCCATTTGTTAGAGCAAAAATGGCAATAAAATATTTTTAATTTCATGAAAGCTGCAAATCTTGCTTTACTCTTATATTGCAGCAGATTTTTAAAATTCTGAAAGACACAAAATATAAAAGGGAAACTCTACAGAACTGTATTGAAAGCATTAGATATAGTTTGCAAACATTTTTTGAACAGCAAATCTTCTTCTTCTTTTCACGGTTAGAGGTCGCCACAGTGGATCACCTGCCCGCTCATGATTGGCAGTGGAGTTTTATAGTGTCGAGTTGCCAGCCCAGTGCCCAACCTTCCACAGAAGGCACACACACAATCAGGGCCAATTTAGAGTGCCCAATCCACCTACAGCATGTTTTTGGGATGTGGGAGGAAACCGGACCACCCGGAGGAAACCCACGCGACCACAGGGAGGACATGGAGACTCCACACAGAAGGCACCCCAGCTGAGGATCGAACCAGAGAACCTCTTGCTGTGAGGCAGCAACGTTAACTGCTGCACCACCATGGCTGCCCATTTTTTGAACAGCAAATATGAACCCAAATTAGGGCCTACACTGTAGCACAGATGAACCCAAATTAGGGCCTACACTGTAGCACAGACACATACATTTCTGACTGTGCTCAAGTGACCAGCATTCGTGTAGCAGTCTGGACACTGAAGGGTGGAAGTGAGTGGCTGATATTTGTTTATCTGTCACAGAGGGAAGGAAATGGCCAATTTCCACTACAGAAATACCCTCAAAAAGAAGCCAGTGCACGCCACATGTATTTATGGGGGATTCAAAATGTGAGCAGAGCCAATGAGTGCTGACATTACAGATAAACATAGACTACATGCAGAAATTCACACCTAAAGTTGACTGTAGTGGGTAGTGCATCATACCTGCTGACCAGTGGGGGGATTGGAAGTCTAACATAAAAAACTTTTATCATTCATCAAAGATGGCACAACACCATAACCACACAGACTTCCCTTCCTGGCCCACTGAATGTGAGGTCTCCAATCTCAGGTCCCCTCACCTTGGGGGAGACAAGCAGGACTTGTGGGGCAGGGTGGTCAAGGGATGTGGCTGATGATCAGAGTGCTACTAGAATTCCAAAAGAGAATAAAAAATATATGTGCCTCCATCTACTAAAAAGAGATTGTGAGGGTCCATCATGAGACAGGCAAGGAGTAATGGTGGACAAGATGCTCAACATTGCCCGTAGACTGCTTAGCTGGTGCTGATGCACTGGCTTTAATACACATCATAGTTAACAGGATGTCTCTGGGGAAAGAAACACTGATATCACAGATGAGCCTGGTTGCTGGAGGCCTATGACTGGGACCACACAGCTATGCATCTCTGCCAGTTGCATAAGGATGCAATTCAGGGTGCCAGACTGAGTCTCTAGCAATAGGCCCACCAAAGGCCACACCAGCCCATCCACCTCCCACCAGGTGACCAAATGGGACCCCCCAGCATCGATCCATAATAAAGATCCTATGCCCCCCAATGGAGAAGCAGCATCAGTGAGTCCTCCTAGTTACCTCATGCAAGATGACCTTCATCACTGTTCAGAGGCTGTCCTAGGGACTGCTGGGGATCCAGCAGGTGGTGATGAGGATGGTGCAGGATGCTGTGGATGCTGACAGACCACATTGAATAAATGAACATAAATAGAAATAAACAAAACAAAGGACAAATAATAATAATGGAAAGAAAACAACAGAGAGAAGGAGAACAGGACAAAAACAGAAATGCTTAGTAGGACATGGCACATTTTTGTTCAGCGTGTCCTGGTGGGAGAAAAATGTGGTCAGCAGGGCAATGATGATATGAACAACTGGGGAACACCTATGACAGGTGATAATGGCTGGGATATGCTGGTGTATGCACTGCCACCTTTGTGCAGGCCAATGGTAACTTTATAAATGTTAAGCAGTAAGTGTGTATGTGTATGCAATGGACAGAGAAGCAATGTAGAAATATAACAAATACTCAAATTAAACATATAGCCCTGTGTAGGTAATAGTGCATGTACAGATCTCATACATAATGTGGCAAATACTGGGATATGTGGTGCAAGTTGGCACCACACACGTATCAACAGGAATACACAAAAGACATGTAACCCCTATTTTAATACTACACCTTAACAAAAAGAAATGCAAGCACAGTAGTCACAGCTGCCTGACAGCTGCAATACCAATGCTGTATTGGGCATACCTAGTGCAGTGATGGACAGTGGAAGGGGCACTGAGGCATTGCAAAACAACAGGCATACAAGGACAGTGTGCATTACCTGAAGAATTATCACAAAACTACAAGGAAATGAAAGATACAAACTGCTGAAGACCTCCAGGTGAGACCTACGGCCTTACTTACATTGTTCCATCCAAGGTTAGCATATTCTGCAGTACAATGGCACTGTCATTAATATGTGGCAGCTAATGACAGCAGTACAGTTTACTAAAGCATTTAAAATATATGTAAGTCATACAAGCAAAGCAGAAATATACACAATGGTTACATTATTTAGCAGCTTTGCAAATCTGAGCAGTGCTGTGCTAAGCAGATGAAGAGAAGACATACATTATTGCAGCAATGTAGTGCATATACCTTAACAACTGTGCAGTTGTGCCTGCTTCTTCTGGTATGTGATCGTGTTGTCTTGTATCTCTTCAGAAGCTGAAAGACACAAAACAAAAAGAAAAAGATTAATGAGCATAGCATAGCCATGGACATCACAAACAACTTGTAGTGGAATAGTAAGACCAATCAGCAGGTATTCATACTTATGTAGTACTCAGACTTTCTCTCTCTCGAACCCCTGCTTCCCATTGGTGGAGAAGGTCAGGATGGCACATCCTAAGGTCACTGTAACAGCACTAGAACTGTTCACCACAGCAGATGATGCCAGGATGGGTCACTGTAACAGAGCTGGAACTGTTCACCACAGCAGATGATGCCTGTGGCATCACTCACTGTACAGGCAAGTGAATGCCAAGCATCCACCCTGCACTGATAGTCTCATATGAGTCCCCCTGAAGGTCCTCCTGGTGGTACAGGTGCAGCAGGTGAAAAAAATAACTTCATTTTCCTGCTGCACCATGCAGGCCCTCTTCCAAATTCAAGCCTTCCAGATGTCATAGCCATTTGCCAGTTTGAAACCAGGAGTGAAAATGAAATGGTTGCTGAGCCAAACTAACACTCATTGTGAAAATCACGCAATGTGCATTGATGGGCAGCATGGCAGTGCGAGGCAGCCAATGCACAAACAGGGAGAAGGCAGTTGTGTGCCCATCAGATGTGATATAGCAGCTCTAACAACATGTACACAGTACACTACCATGGCAGCTCACTGGCACCCACATTTCCCAACTAGCATCATGCCCTTATTGGCCACTTGCGGGGTTTTCATGGTCTTGTTGGTGCATAGTTGTAAGAGAAAATACTGTAACATCAGATGTTCATATGATCATTGCTGCAGTAGTCAGCTTGAGCTATTCTGACTGAAAGTCAGGTTTGGGTGCCAAAACATTTAGAGCTTTCATGCCAACAGAGAGAGGGAGGCTAAAGCCCTGAGAGAACAATGATAGGAAAAGAAAACAGGTGTCCAAGCCCTGGCAAAAGATTACACAAAATATAAGGGGTATTGAGAGCAGCTACTGCAGCAGTGATCATTCACACATTTACTGCTATAGTAAACTTACTTATTTAGATGTACTATGTTTATCATTATGATCACTACTGTAGTAGCCTAAGCTATATGGGTGCATTACCATAGCTTAGATGGACTGGGAAGAGGAAGGAAGAGGGTCTAGGAGCCCCTGGATAATGGTCCTAGCAAACCTGTCCTGGACCTGGAGAAGGAATCTAAGTTATAGTGCTTTGCAAAAGCATGCACAGAGGACCAAGCTGCTGCTTCTATACTTCTATATATTGTATTATAGAATACTTCTAGAATACAACCCTTTCAAAAAAAACATATAATAGCTGTTGTTGTGCTGGGAGCAACAAAAAGTAATAGTCTTGAACAATCATTTGTAAATAGTATGTTTTAACATAGGTTGTCCTTTTTCTTTCCTTCACAAGAAATGAACAAATGATCAGAAGTTCTAAAAATTTTATTCTATCAAGATGGTATCGGAGCTGTCTGTGGACATCCAAGCTATGAAGTATTCCTTCTCCATCATTTTTAGTTTCTGAAAAGAAGACAGGGAGATTAATAGTTTTGCTTAAAATAAACCTATATATCACTTTAGGCATAAAATGACTAGTTCTCAAAGAAACACCATCTTTGTGAAAAATGAGATAAGGTTATTCACCATAAGATCTCACAAATCAGATATTCTTACTGCAGAGGTCAGAGCAATAAGTGATACGGTTTCCCATGTCAAGAACATCAAGTCACCCTGATGAGCTGGTTCAAATGGACCGTTAGTTTTTCTAACACAAAATTAAAATCCCAAGGAAGAGCCATCAGATTTCTAGGAGGCTTATTATGCAAAACCCACTTTCAAAAACATTTTCAAATGAGATTGCATTGAAAGAGGAGGATCCATGGACAGACATGTTGAAATGGCCAACAAATGAACCTTGGTTGAGGAATAAGACAGGCCATAAGATAAAAACTGACACAAATACTGTAAAACCAGGGAAACACTAGCTCTGAATGCATATGGATTCTTGGAAGACCCCCTAATTCAGTTTCAGTTCCAGAGGGTCTATCCTGGACTTGCTCAGCTTGTCTGCCTCACAGTTTTGCTCTCACAGGATGTAAGATTATGTGTAAAGTTATATCCCATGCTAACATGGCTAGTCTGCACAAGCAGTAAGATCTGGTTCCTCCTTGTTTATTTATGTATCACATCACTCTGTTGTCTATAAACACTTGAAGAGGTACTGTGGATAACAGATGATTCAGAGAACTGAGAGTATTTATAACAGTTAACATCTCTTTTATGTTTTTTTGTTAATGTGTTTTGGTCTGTCTTTTTGTTCCAAAGGCCCTGTACTTCTATGCCCATTGACTCTGAACTCAAAGCAAAGCCTGAGCCATCGCTTGTGACTGAATGTACTTCAGCAGGAGGGAAACGTGGGAGACCTGGATTATGAAAAATTTGCTGCCATCACCACAAGTGTGTAGGGTTACCACCTGTCCCACTTTGCGGGGGACAGTCCCTCTTTAGGCAGTTGTGCCCTGACAAAAAATTGTAAAAATGGCAAATGTCCTGAGATTTTAGGACAAAATTATTTCCTATATTTTATGTAATAGTTCCATAAAACAGTTATTCTGTATCTAAAATACCTAAATGTTATAAGAAACAGAATAAGCAACTAAAATGCTACAAAAATAAGCTTTTATTTAGGCAAAAAAGTTAAGTTCTAACCTTTGTACTGACCGTGGGTATGTCGGCCTGTAAAATTTGATGTTTGCACCAAAAATGTCCCACTTTGGCCATTTGAAAAGGTGGCAACCCTACAAGTGTGGAAAGCAGTTGCTACATTTTATACACTGCCTGTACAGAGAGCTACAGTGCTCAGGCTTTAGTTAAAAAAAGACAATGTTTTTACTTTAAACTTTCATAAACTGCTTGCTACAAATGTAGAAAACAGTTGCTATAGTTCACCCTGCCTGCACAGAACACTGCAGCATTCATGTTTTAATTAAAAAAATGTACTTTTTAAACTGCAGAAAACTGCTTGCTACAATATAGCAAGCAGTTATTACAGTTTAGACCACACACAGCGAACTACAGTGCTCAGGTTTGACCACAAATGCAATAACAGCTTCTAAAAGCTGTTATTACATTAAATTAACATCAAGATAAGCTAATCTTGCCCCCCCCCCCATAACGCTTTGCTTCTGGGCAGTTGTCCCTCTCATTCTGTCCTACCTATGCTACTGAGTGACAGCATTTTTGGACTTGGTTCAGAAAGAAAAGGCTTAGAGCTGGTCTTAGAGAATCTTTTTTCTTTGGCATTAGAACAGCCTCCAATAAAATCCTTCTCCTAGTAGAAGAGGAGGGACAGCATCTATTACCTTCTGAGACAGCATGTGCTATATGACAGAGGGGAAGAAAAGAGGAGTTTGGTATTGCAGATGAAGAGGTATCCCCTGGGAAGGAGGGACATTCTCCTACTGCCATCTGTAGCCTTGATGGAAAACATTGAAAACTCATCTGTCTGAAACACTCTGTTGCCAAAGAGAAAAACAGAGGTTCAGACTTTCTGAGATAATTAAGCATCTGCCAGCTTGAGAGCAGCCCTGAAAAAGGCATCTCTAGAGTCATATGCACATTTCAGCCAATGTAGTGACTTGGGAAACAGAATAAACCCAATTACACAAAGAATATTTTTCCTCACAGGAAGAAACTGATTCTAAACTTTTTTAGGGACTGCAGGCTGACTGTTAGGGAAGTTGAAGAAAGTCACTAAAACATTCTCCAGGACAGAAAGAACTGAAGGAATAGGTGAAGGTTCTGGAAATTACACTTGTAACAAAAATATTTTCTGAGGAATTGAGAAACACCACTATTTACCCACTGAAAAAAAAAGATTCATCCTGGAGATAGTCTCAAAGAATCACAATCTCTTCAGAATCTGAATCACACAGCTGTGTAGACAAACCAACATCTGTATCTTCACATTCCCCAAAAGGTTCAATGTCTTGATTCTCTTTGGAGAGAGAAAATTTCATTTTTCTCTTACCAGAAACAGTCTTAAAGGAAGGGTCAGGAGCCTGCACTAAACTCTGAGCTAAGCCCAATAAATTATTTTGATCCAGAGTAACTGAAACAGAAGACATATGTTTATTTATCTATTTGCTTGTTTATTTATTTTTCTTTTTCACATGAATTTCTGCAAAAGCAGACCCAGAATTGCCAAGTAAACACCTTCTAGGAATAGACACAGCTTTCTGGCTAAGCAAAGACACTTTCCCTGCCACTTCTCCCAGGACCAATAACACTGGCTTTTCCTTGCCCTCTAAAGGCACACCAATAGCCACAGAGGGTGTGTCTAACCCCTTGGTCCATGGTGATTACAGAGAATACTTCAGAGACATCTGAGGAAAAAGATGAGTGATCTGAGGAACCAGCTTTGGCTGCAGCAGAGTCACCCACCTGCAGCTGAGGCAAACTATCAACCTGCTATGGTGGAGAGGGTGCTTAACAATCTTTTTCTTTTTGTGGCTGGAAGAAGGTACAATTGAGGAACCAGTATGTTGTTCTGTGGCTGAAAAAGGTACCTGAATCCCAAGGAAGCCTAGCAGCAATAATCAATAAAACAGGTAACTAGTAAAACAATCACCCCCCCCCCCCCAATAAAACACAGTAAAAAGCACTTCAAACACTTACCCCAGCCAGAAAAGGTAAAATAACAACAAATTCATGGGATAAAAAGCAGCTTTAAAACACTTTCAACAATTTTTTATCACAAAATTTGAAAAGCACTACTCCCTTTTAAAAGTGTACAAGTCACATGATATTCCATAAAAACATGTTGTTTTGCTATCTCATAAATTGACATTTTACAGAAAAGGAAAGGTTTCTGCATTAAAAAATAAAATGGAAGGCTTCTTCCCCAAAGGATACTTATCTGCCTAGTAATGGAACAGCATTAACTAACAGACGATCCTCGAAAGGCTGCAGAGGAGTACTATCTCTGGCGTTAAGAAAGTTCTGAAGGGTTTGGCACCCAAACCTGACTTTTAGTAAGCTCAACTCAAACTGACTTATGGTTTGGGTACGTGGTAAGTTTCCTGAAGCTTTGGAAGCTGTCAGGCAGTTATATCCCATATAGCTTAGGCTACTGCAACAGATCATAATGCTGAACATCTGCCCAGGCATATGCATTTCATACCACAGACTGCCATGTGTGTGCACAGGCACACATGGGGCCAAGAGCATGATGGAGAGCTAACATTACACTACACTATTTGTGCAATTCAGAAACATTTCAGTGAAATTACTTCATTGGCATAATCACTGTGCTACAAGGCCAGCAAGAGTGCAGTGTTCAATGTGTTTTTAATACTGCAACAGCACAGAAAGCAAATATTCTGACTGCGAATACTGGAGTGTTGCACTGTAACCATTTGAACTGTCAGGACCTGCTTTAGCAAGTCCCATAATATGGAGAATGAATGTCCAATCTTGGAGTTTAAAAAAAATAAATAAATAAATAAATATATATATATATATATATATATATATATATATATATATATATATATATATATATAGTTATAGTTATATATATTATATAAGTTCAAGGGGTGCAGGGGAGCTTGTGCTTCTGCAAAAAAGAAATTTAAAAGAAAACAGTGATGTTTTACATTTGCTCTTCTCCCTGACTTCTGGACTTTTTTTTTTTGGTGCATGTCAGCAGTCAGTGTTCTGTGTGCTGATAATTCAAATGGGAGTTGTGGTGTACACTCTCCAAAAACTGACCACAGCAGTTGTGGTAAGGTGACACAAGACATCAGTAAATGAGAATCTAGCATGCATATCTAACCTGCACATAGAGGATTGCTCAACAGCAACCTGCATACAGTGGTACCAACAGCACTGAGAGTGGGAATGGAGACAGGGCACAAGTTCATCTATCCCCATCCCACCAGTTAGAATGCTGAATGACAGGGATTGCTGGAGCAGCCATGCTGGTTTCCAACAAAGACTGAGAATCGTAGATCTGTTTCTTCTTCTCATGCTGCATGATGTGGAGGAGCAAATGTTCTCAAGGACCTCAGAGGAGCAGAAAAGGACAATGTGGCCATTCAGTGAAATAACCTGTTTCTCTGAAGTCCTAGGGGTTACACACTGTACCCACATTGCCATCAGGGAACCACCTGGTCCATATGGTTATCATTATGTCAAATGGGTTTCAGTTCCATCAATTGCCAGGTGATATTCAATGTGCAGGGTACTAGTTACAAAGTGCCTGTGTCATCTAAGCAGTTTCTACAATTTCCGCATTTAAATCAAAAGGTAAAAAGGTCATGCAGACAAGCCATCCAGTAAAAACTACAAGAAAACCCCACACAAGCTACAGTTTTCACTGTGTGATACCTTACATTTCCTGTAATGGAGGCTCATGAGATATATGCAAATCACCCCTTAAGAACATAAAGTATTTCAGATAAATGGCTTCTGACTGTCCATGAATTTTTACTTTTTAGCCTTTACACATACATTCAGGCCAATAAAGCCAAATTCTCACTAGTGGAGATGCATGTTTTCGCATTTTTACTGAACTCATCAGCACTGCATAACTGGATTGTCTGGCCAAACTTTAGAAACGTGTTTTTTTTAAAACAGCTGATGGCCACAAATATTAGGATGCCTGCAAAATATCCCAACTAGCATCCAAATCAAAGGGTAAAAAGGTCACACAGACAAACTCAGCAAAAACTACAAGAAAAAAACAGTCAAACTAAAGTTTTCACTGTGACAATTTCCACATTTGGCACATGTCTGACCTATATCAGCAGTATATACAGGTAATGGGTAAGTGCACTCAGTACCAATACTGTTTCCACATTTGGCACATGTCTGACCTACATCAGCAGTGTATACAGGTAATGGGTAAGTCCACTCAGTACCAGTACTGTTTTGACATTTGGCACATGTCTGACCTACATCAGCAGTGTATACAGGTAATGGGTAAGTGCACTCAGTACCTATACTGTTTCCACATTTGGTATATGGGTAAGTGCACTCGGTACCAAAATCTGGCTGCACAAACAAGCTAGCAGGTATGTTGAATGCTGTACCCTCATCAAAGTGTCTTTTCTCATGTGATGCAGGTGATGCTAGATACTCCCTGCAGCCTTGGCTCAAAACACCAGTATGCAGTCTTCAGAGCTTGGCACAGATGTCATACAGACCTACAACATCACTGAAGGTGTGTTTGAAGTGTTAAAGACAATTACTTTTGCCTAGATACCACTGGTGGTGTGTTGAAGTATGCTCCAGAGATCTGCAGCAGAATGAATAATGAGATGCGCTTTAATCAGCATATACGTCACACCCAGATGGAGTAATCTGCACAATAAACGCTTGATGAGAGCCACAGATCATTGTCATGCAATAGAAGATGAACTTTATTCGAATCCCATCTTTTCCTACATCAATCATTTGTTGCTATATAATAAGATCATCTGATTACATAAGGTACATTGTTCTTTTTACACTTGTCTCTTTGTACAATGATTGTCTACTATGTGCTATTTGCTGTAAGGTCTAGAAGTGTGATTCAGTTTTTCAGTGTATCTACATCTTATGGTCTAAATGCGCCATATTATGCAGAACACTCTGGATTTAGAATAGAAAACAAGCAGTGTTCTGCTGTTCTGTATTGCAAGGTACTGTTTCCTCTTTCCATTCTCTGAGTGGCTCAGAGGTCATAAATTTATTTTAGCCAATTGGCAAAGAGAGAGAGAGATGGAGAGAAATAATGGGGCCAATCAGAGAGAAAATGTCCTCAGGCAAAGTGACCAAACATGATTCTGCTAGTTTTCACACCACTTTGATATTCTGAAAAATATCACAAGACACTTAATTCTTTGTGAAAGAAGAAGTGCATTAATACTTCACCATGGATTTTAAATCTGGCAGCAATACAGCAGAGAGTGGTTTTAATTAAAAGGTCTGCCTCATTTGTTTTGTCTGCTACAATTTGTTTGTGCTGGATATAATGCTATGGCCAGAATCTGCAGCTTGGATTTCGAGCTAGGTTGATCCACTTCTACAGCCCTGTTTACTGTGGACTATTTATTTATGTATTATTTTTATCTTGTACTTGGGGCTGCTGGAACTGCTTGGATTGTCTGCAATGGATGCCTACTGAACCTGCTAATTTAAGTTACTAGGGGTATAGCAATTTGGAGAGGGGGTGTGACAAAGAGAGACACTGCCAGCACAGCTATCCAGAATTTTGTAAATGATTATATGTCATTTGTGAATATCAACATGATTCATGTAAGATGCTCATGTTATAACTGTATTAGAACTGTATGTCACATATATATCAAACTAGGTTTGTACAGACATGTATGTTGAAAAGATACTTCATAAAGTGTTTGTGCTTAAAATGTAACCACAACATGCCCCAATGGAATAGAACAGAAATGTGCATGCACTACTGTAACTGTTTAAATGTATATATTTTAATAGTGGAAACTGGAACAGAGAAGGTTAACTTCAGTCCTGGAAAACTTCAGAAAAATAGCTGAAATTAAATTACTTTATGGAAGCCAGAGATGGAATGTCTGTATTGGGAAGTCTTCTGTATTGTCTTTAAAGTGAAATAATTGCTAGTCTTGAAATGTGAGGGGGTGTAATTGTTTTATGACTTACAGCATATGCCAAAGATCTGATGTCTATGTATTTTCACAGGTAGATGCTAAATACTGCTAGCTTCCAGCAATGGGGTTTTCACCTGGGATAGAGTCAGATGACAATAAATGATGTAATTCTACAAGCTATCCCAGCAGTAACATTTGAGATATTAATTTAAGAAGTGTCTAAGAGAGAGAGACAGAATTCTGTATTCTGTCTTTGACCTGACAACAACTAGAAGATCCATTCCCCACATCTGCCTTGCTCTTAAGTAAGTTAACTAGGGTATAGTAATTCTCTTAGATTCAGACAGGAATATAGTGTAGCATAATTTAAATGTTTTTCTTTATTTATTCGAGAGTGTCCTGCAATGCTGTTTTAAATATTTCCTGTGGTTTTGAACTCTGATGTCACTGTGAATCTATACTGAGTATTTTCTTGTTCTTTCATTATTTACTATTAAATATATTCAAACCTTTCATTGTGGCTTATCTTTGTGAGACATAGCTAAGTTTTGAGAGTACTTGCATATTTATTTTGTGACATTGTGGGAAACTCATAATAGACTTGCTCTTGGTCAAACTACCATTTGTATTAATATTAATATTACACAGTAAGATTGGGGACCCTTTGTTAAGGGCCTTAAAGTAGCTGATAAGGAGTTGTCTGGTGGCAGTGAGAACTACCTTACAGTCTGGGCAAAAGGGGGCATAGCTAATAAACCTGTGCCAGCCTTTCCCAGGTGTGTGTGTGTGTGTGTGTGTGTGTGTGTGTGTGTGTGTGTGTGTGTGTGTGTGTGTGTGTGTGTGTGTAAATCAAACCTCAAAGTGTGTGTCAGCTACTTGAGCAGGGACACGAAGCACTGGTGGGATAGAGAGGATGCTGGAGGTCTTGGCTTGGCAACTCAGTTGAGATCTCATTTCTATAGCTGTGCCAGTGGGGAGTCTTACTGGGGATCTGTAGAAAGAGGGAGAAACCAGCCCTGGACTGACTGTGGTCTCTATGTGCTCTTAAAGGAAATTGCACTTGAAGCAGAAAGCTGCATCTGCAAATACTGTGTGTGTATTTTGTTATCCTCCCAGTGTATGTCCCCCACTGTTGCCAGTGGTGAGGATTGAGGCTCCTTGATTACAGGTCCAGTGGTGAGACATCACAGGGGGTCTTCTGAAATATATAGAAAGGCATACCTGATCTGAGCTGTCCCAGACTTTGCCTTCAAGTTTTGCTCTGCCCCTCTTAAAAGTTTCAGTTTTTCTTGTAACTTCCTGATGAACAGTTAATGTCAGACATTTTTCTTTGGAAAATATATTCTGATACAAAATGTGCTGCTCTAATAACTTTCCTAGTGAACTATAATATAAACTTGAGTGAATTGAACAGAGAAAATGAAAGCTACTATTAGCAGAAGTTGTTCTGGGGTTTTATTGGGGGCTATGCTGTAGTATGAGGAAGGGGGACAATGTTGTTTTTACATGTTTAGGTATGCCTCAAAACCATACCTGATTTTTACCATATATATATATATATATATATATATATTTTTTTTTTTTTTTTTTTGCTACATCACTAATGGTTATAGACAAAATCAGACATTGATGATATAGATCTATTGGCATTATAAGTGAATTAAAATAATGTGCTAAAAATGCACCACTGTCTCCTATTATGCTTGATCTTGTCCCAGATTCTTCAGCAAAGACGTTGGGAGCTATGAGGCAGTAATCTCCAAATGTTTTGTTCTGATTTATTACTAGGGCTGCAGCATGGAGGGAGGGGCTATTGTGATATATATATATATATATATATATATATATATATATATATATATATATATATATATATGTATACATACTTCTGAAGTGTCCCCTCCGTTTGACTCATAGTTTTGCCCCATGTCTTGTAAAAGTTTTGATTTTCTCGTAAATAAATCACTGCACATTAGTCAGTCAATGCTTGACATTAAAGCATCATTCTTTCTGTTCATAAATGGTATGTTAATGCAAAGTATGAAATGTTAGAATGTCATACTTTTTCTTCAGAAAATACACACTGATGCAAAATGTGTATTTTTATTAACTTTATAAGTGAATTAGAATAATATAAATTTTTATAGAAGAATTTAATAACACAAATGTACAGTATGCTTTTTGTTGAAAGACCACTTCAGCCGTGCACTCTGGAAATAGTACATTTCCATGCAGTATGAAAATAGGGTGGTCCATATTTTGGCCATTTTTCACACATTATTATGACTTGTGTTCCACATTGGCCTGTAAGAGGTTGAGACTTATAATCTATGTGTTTTAGCCAAAGATCTCTGCAGGGGTACATTGCAAATTTACTCTGCATAGTAGAATGTAGTCAAGTTACTGGCAGTTGTAGCAACTTTAAGGTTTGTCATACATCAGTGTAATGTTGTGTACCTTACACATATGTGATTACAAAACAAGATAAAAGCAACAGGACACTGCTGTATATTTGTAAAACCGAATAAAATTTAATTTAGTCAAAATAAAAAACACAAGGTAAGCGCTTTCGGGATTCACCCTTCATCAGACAAAGACACTTTAAACAAACAACATTTTAAAAGGTAAAACAACCAATAGCGTCTAATGAAAAACCCGCCTATTTAGAAGAGTGGGTTTAACTGGTATTACATCATTTAATCCCGGTTTCCTTTGTGCCATAAATTCAATAATCCATTTGGATTCAGCCAAAGCTGTCAGATGTTTGACATCCCCCCCCCTATTATCCAACCTAACATTAACAATGGCCCTAAATTTGAAGCTATGTGTCGGATTTCCACTAATATGCCTATACAAGGCATTACTCAAATCACAATTTCTAATGCTACTCATGTGTTGTAAAATCCTAACTTTGAACATGTTGTTGGTCATCCCAACATAGAAACAGGGGCAATGCACACATTCAGCTAGGTACACTATGTTGGTGGTCCTACATGTAGCCCTCCCTTGTAAATGAAAGACCTTATTTTTCGTCGGATGTTTGAATGTAACTTCCTTATTAATATGATCACAGGCCTTACATATCCCACAAGGATGTGTGCCTGCCAGAGTTTTAAAGGATCTACTATGAGAGCTCGACCTGTCACTACACAGCAGATCTTTAAGATTCCTATTCCTCCTATATCGAAATCTAGGATTGTTATCAACAATGCCCCTAAGACCCACATCACTGGTTAGAATGTTCTGATTATTTTGTACAATCTTACAAATGTCATTAATGTTGCTGCCATAAGTAAACATTAACTTAGGACCCCCTTGTGTATGGCTACACCTATTGTTAACCGTGGGTATTTCTCCCTGGGACCTTCTTAGCCATGGCTTATATCTCGTCCGTCTAAGTCCAATGCTACTATCAATAACTTTATGTACCAAATCATCCCCATAACCCCTGTCCTTAAAACAACGGCCAAGTTTATCCAATTCTTCATCAAACTGTGTGTCAACAGCACTCACCCTAGATATCCGACTCACCTGTCCTCTAACTATGTTAGGAAACATGTGACGGGGGTGCATACTATCAAACGATATTAGAGTATTTTGCCAACACTCCTTCCTGTGTAGGCTAGAAGTAAAGCCTTCCTGTGTTTGTTCCACACAGACATCCAAAAACTCTAAACATGAGTAGGAAATATTTGCTGTAAACTTTAAAAATGTAGTGGTAGAATGGATGTAAGATAAAAATCAGTCAAAAGAGCCACAATCACCGTTCCACAGAATAAAAGTATCGTCTCCAAAACGGGCATACATGGTAATGTAGTCCTTCCATTCATTGTTGTTTAAAATTTCAGATGATTCCCAGTTGGAAAAGACAAGATTAGCATAAGTATTAGCACAGGGGGTACCCATAGCCACCCCCCGTGCTTGCCTATACAATGAACCTGCTCCTATGAAAACATTGTTCTCCAAGACCAGGGTCAACATGTCCCTCACAAGCTCAACCTTATTCCTATCAGCACCCAAACCTGCAAGGAGCTCTCCCACAGAAGTTATGCCATAATCATTGTGGATGACGGTAAATAGACTGTTTACATCCAAAGTAGCCATTAATAGTCTGTTTACACCATCAGGTTTAATGACATCCCCCAGGAGTCTCAGAAAATGCCCTGTATCTATAAGAATATTGTTAACCTGTTCCATATATGGTTTAAGAGTTATTTCCAACCAAATCGAAACATTCTCAGTGACCCAACCCCTGCCTGACACTATTGGTCTCAGGGGTGGGTCACTCAGGGATTTGTGTACCTTAGGTAGTGCCTTAAATATGGGTGTAACCGGTTTTTCCACCCATAAAAACTCAAATGTATCTGGTGTAATCTTCATATCATGTAATAAAGATCCTAACCGCTGGTGTACCTTATCAATAATAAGTCTAACCCCTAAGGGATTGATCTCTACATATGTATCATCCACCGTTAACATATTTTTTAACTTGTTATTGTAGCAAGCAGTATCAAGAACGACAACTGCTCCTCCCTTATCAGCCATTTTAATGGTTATATCATTGTTGTCTATTAAATGTTGCAATGCCATCTTTTGTGCTGTAGTCAAATTATAATACCTACTAAAATTCCCATCACAAAAGTATCTGATCAAATCCCTCTCACACCCATTCATAAAAAGGTTCAAGCAGGTATAAATTGTGGTACAAAACTACTCGGTTTTTAGGCAGCATACAATTATTACCAATATTACCAAACATCAGCTTCAACATAACATTACGACAAAATAGCATCAAATCCATAATAATTTCATTATACATACAGACCCTACTTGGTACAAAGGTGAATCCTTTGTTTAACACTGTCAATTCATCGTTATTTAGCACATAAGATGATAGATTATAAACAATACCAGTATGAACATGAACAGTCAATGCAGAGTCCATCTCCTCTTGTCCACATCCCTGTCCTCGCTTAAGGACCTCTTCCAAGCCCCTTTCTTTCTCACTGGGGCAGGTAACTTCTCCAAAAAATGCGTGTGCCCCTGAACCACCTTAGGGCGTGCACCAGACCCATGATAACAACCTTCAGAGTCCCTGGAAGTGGTAAACGTAGTAGAAGTGGTAGACGATAAAACCAGTCCCTCAGAACTGTTGCCATCAGTCATTAGGGAACTAGCAAGCGTCTCACAGGGACGCGTATCACTAGCTTCAAGAACCGCTGCAACAGAGGCAACTACCCCTACATCCAAGACATTCTCACCATTATTCTCCCCAGTAGTAACATTTTGTTCTTCCAGTACCAACGAAGGGAGAGGATTACCTGCTGCAGTGGTGTGAACCATGCTAGATTCACGCACTTGACTGTCACGCCCCTCAATGGGACGTGTGAACGATTTCCTTTCCATAGGCTTGACACTCTCCGTTGGTGCCTGATTGTACCTCGGCCAAACGAAAATGTTCCCCCTAGTAAAATCTTCGTAGTCTCTTTTAATCTTGTTCATTTTCAAGTTACGTAACTTTTCAGCATTATTGTGGAAAAAATCATGCAGCGCTCCCAGTCGCTGCACACACTTCGCATCAACAAATTCAGATTCAAGTTTATTTTGTAAGTGTTGGACCTCATTCTTCAGCCCTTCTAACTCGGGAGCAAAAAAATCATTAAGTAGATGCATGTATTGAAAACTGGTGTTAATATTTATTGTTTGCCACCTCGCCAGCAATTCAGGGTACCGATCCCCCTGAGCTGGCATACACAGAATCCTCATGCCTCTAGGCACTATCCCATAGTCGAGGCATGCTTCTAAGTGAAATGTCTGCCATTGCAGATGCTGCATCTTATTCATTTTAAAAGACAAATCATGTAACAAATCTTCAAAAGTTCTGTCAACAGCCGCCGGAGCTATTCCACCTTGCTGTCCATCCTTCTGGACCATAAAGCCCAGATTCAATAGCGGATTATCTTGTATAATCAGCGACTTATTATATCGGCTGTTACTTGCTTCACCTGAACGCACAGTTGAAGAGGAGGTATCACCTCTGGCCATATCCCTTACAGCATGCATAGCGTACAAACACAAAAGTCCAAACACAAGCAAAAATCTGTAGCTGTGCCAAAGTCCTGCTATACTCCAAAATACGAACAAAACAAGATAAAAGCAACAGGACACTGCTGTATATTTGTAAAACCGAATAAAATTTAATTTAGTCAAAATAAAAAACACAAGGCAAGCGCTTACATATGTGATTACAATTTAAGAATTTCTATCAACATTGTAGCTAATGATCATTGTGCTTGTTATGTTTTGTACTTGTTAACTTTGAGGTAGGGGTGGCCTGTGCTAAGGATATAATAATGCCTGATATTCAGGTAACGATTATTTTGAAGATACACATATTTTAGTGTCAGGCTCCACTAAAGTATAACAGCTAGACTATTGTTATTATTACAGTATTCCTGCTAGGATTTGTAATGGTCATAAGACCACAGCTATTAATTCAAGTGTTTTCCATACCTACAAGATATGCTAGAAAAACGGGCAAAGAAAGCGGCTTCCACTCACAAACTCAAAATTGTAGATGCAGAAAATGCAATGGATGCTACAACAGCCTCTTGCAGATACAACTTTACAATAACTGTGGCAACCCCTAACATTGTTCACTACCTTATGCTGCCTGAACATGGCTATCTGTCTGTGTACAAATCTAAGGGGGTTGAAGCATCTTCATGTGACATTTAAATATTTCTGAATAGCTGTGTTTTTTTTTTTTTTTGCTTCATTATTACACATGGCACTTCATTATGCAATCATGAGCATATAGCATAGCAGACCATCTTATTTCAGTTACCTGCAATGTGTTTCTGCATTTTCTGAATACCATACACCTTGTGCATGACTGCTGTCTGAAAATGCACTTACTGCAATGTGGCTAAGTCTTAATAATTCAGCTCAAAAAGTCTACATATTATATTATTCTATTGTATATTGTTAAATGCTGTTATTACTCTTGTATATTGTCAAATGCTGTTATTAACTCTCTAAATAATCTTGTAATTATGTACATTTTTTTTTTTTTTGGAGCTTTTCTCCCCGGGCCTCCACTGAAAATGGGCTCATTTCACCCCAGTGGACTTTCCTAGTTAACAAAAGCAAATCTTCTTCTTCATCTTTTGGCTTTTCCCGGTTAGGGATTGCCACAGCAGATCACCTGTCCACTCATGATTGGCAGCAGAGTTTTTACGGTGTCGAGTTGCCAGCCTGATGCCCAACCTTCCACAGAAGACACACACACACTCATACCTAGGGCCAATTTAGAGTGTCCAATCCACCTACAGAATGTCTTTGGGATGTGGGAGGAAACCAGAGCACCTGGAGGAAACCCACACGACCACAGGGAGGACATGCAGACCCCACACAGAAGGCACCCCAGCCAAGAATCGAACCGGAGAACCTTTTACTGTGAGGCAACAACGCTAACCACTGCACCACCATGGCTACCCCAGTTAACAAAAGCAAATAAATAAAATAAATAAATAATTCATCACCAATAATCAATACAGAATTCCTTTCCTTTAGATTACCATTCATTCAACTACTGAAATGGCTTTTTACAAAGTTAAGCTGGCAGTTCAGAATTCTCTCACTAACAAATTAAATACATCTTTATGGATGATGCCACAATATGAACAGAAGATGACTGACTTTAATAACTGGCTTAGTTTCTGGTGTAATTCTAAGGGGGTGCAATATCTGACAGCATGGAAGGAGATGATCAACAGACAACACTGCTTTTCCTGGGATGGCTTGCAGCTCTCCCCACCACTCTTTTGAATATTATCTAAAACATTGTCCTCTACCATAGTACTTTTTTAGGCAATGCAAACTGAAAATACTTCTGACATAGCAAATCAAAACCAAGAAAATCTAAAGGTGTTACTGCTCAATGCTAGGAGTCTAAACAAGAAATTCCAGTCCCTACAAGATTTCCTCATCCTAGAGAAAGCTGAAATCTGTACAGTCACTGAGACATAGTTTAAAGCTATGGAGAGCACACCAGCAGTGCAAGGCTATAATGTCTTCTTCACATTTAGACAAGCTACTACACAGTCAGGGACTAAAGATGAAGGGGTCTCAGTTTACATCAGAAATAAACATACCTCAAGGCTGGTCAAACAGAAGGATGCACTTGAGCTTCTCCATGTCCAAATCACCATCGTTGCAATCCCATACCACTTCTTTGCAAGCTATAGGTCCCCCTCTTTGACCCAGGAAATCCATAACACATATATAAGCTTAGTGGAAATACTCACCATCCAAACCAAATACCATATACATGGGCGACTTTAAATTACCCCACTATTAACTGGGAAACATATATGACACAAAATGTGCAGGCACAAAGATTCCTGGATTTTGTAAACACAGATTCCTTGGACCAGATTGTCAATGCACCAAACAGGGGTGCAAACATACTGAACCTGCACCTCACTAATATGGAGAGGGCTGCACACCTCCAAGTGTAATGTCCTCTCGGGTAAGATCAGATCACAAAACAGTTTCCTTTGAAGAAAAAATAAATCCTGGAACCCCAGCTAACCCTGGAATATTCAGGAGATGCTCTAAGGCTAACTTCCTAATATTAAGTGATAACCTGACAGCATTTCAAGCCACCATAAACACTGAGAACACTGCTGTCTTTGTGGAGCTGCTCATAGAAACCATATACAACCATGTTAATAGCTGCTTAGAGGCAGCTATTAACATGCTTGTAAATAGATGCATAGAGGCAGCTGTATTCATCAGGACTCAGTATGGAACTAGCTCAAAAAACAAGTCACCATGGTGGAATTACAACATCGATAGGATATATAACAGAAAGAAGAAAATCATGGCAAAAATTAGGAGGTGTAGCACCCAGTAAGATAAAAGCACTCTCATCAAACTAAACAAACAACTCGGAGGACAAATCAACTATCCCAAAGCCAAATATGAGGTAAATATGGCCTTCCTGGCCAAGGACAACCACAGGGCATTTTTAGCTATATCTGCAACCTCAAATGCAATACACTGTTTTGTTCAGAGCTCATTGTTAATGGAGCCACCTATACCAAGACAGATGATATAACTAACCTACTGGAAGAAAAATTCAACTCAAACTTTACTCCTCTCTCCCCATCAAGTTTAACTCCCCTTAATATTACTAGGGAACTAGTCCTCAATGCTCTCTCTAAGGCCATGAACAGTGCACTGATGGGCTCAGACAATATCCCAGGATGCCTTCCAAATAGCGTGAAATTTGACCTATCGCGTTCTCTGGAATTGCTATTTAGCTATAGCCTCCAAATAGGATTTGTGCCTTAAGAATGAAGAACAACAACCATCATCACTCTGCATAAAGACAAGCCAGATGCAGACTGGAAACTACGGACCCATAAGTCTCACTAGTCATATGCAAAGTTATGGAAAGAATTACCATGGAAATGATCAATAATGACATAGAAAACTTCCAGACACTTGACCCAACCCAGTCTGGTTTTGTCAAGGGCAGGTCATGCCTACTCAGCCTGATGGACTTCTTTGAGAAGGTCACCAAAGCAATGGATGTGAACAAAATGTTTCACACTGCCTATCTTGACCTCGCCAAGGCATTTGGCACACTACCCCACTCGACACAGGACACCAAGAGAAACAAACCTAGCAAAAGGCACTGAGAGGCAACGTATTCCACTGCACAAAATTTAATCAAGACAAACAAGTAAAGTGAAGCACTTTTCATTCGGTTCGATGGCCGGACTTCTTCAGACACTACCCCACTCAGGCACTCTTGACAAACTCAAGCGGTTGGGTATAAACTCATATATCATCCTGTGGATAGCCAGCTGGCTCACAGACAGCACCCAGGAACTTATAATAAAAAGACCAGTTACAAGTGGAGTCCCTCAAAATCAGTCCTGGGACTGCTCCTTTTTGGCATCTGCTTCTCTGAAGTGAAGAACAATGTCAAGGACCTCTGGCTGACCAAATCTGCAGATGATTGCAAATTAGGAACAGTCGTAGAATCCTCATTAACACTAATGTTCTCCAGGAAGGGCTGAAACAGACACATAACTTAGGTCAGAGCCATGGACTAAAACTAAATGCCAAGAAATGCATAATAGTATCCTTCAGGAAGTCATCCACCCCTGGTAATTATCATATTGACAACACACCCATAGCAGCTGACCCAGTAGTCAGGGACTTGGGGACACACATAGACAGTAATCTAGCCTTTGACCCTCATGTGTCAGGATTGAGGAAATCATTCTGTGTTGTGCAACTTATAAACAAAGGTATGGCATCTAGATTCAAGGAGGTCATTGCTCCATTGTATTTAGCATTCATCAGACCTGTCACTGAGTACAGTGCTCCCACTGGTATACACCTGATCAGGTGCATCCAACAACTGGAATGTCCACAGAAGTTCCTCACTAAAAGAATACAAGGCATAAGTAACAGGTCCTCTGCAGACCACCTCAAAGCCCTATCCCTATATTCTGTCTCCTCCAGGCTGTTGAGGGGAGATCTATGCCTGGCATACAAGACATTGTCAGACTCCACCCTGATGGACTTCCTGCACATCCACAAAACTAACAGTACCAGAATTACCCATTCTAAAGACTTAAACCTTACCTATGATTTAAATAGGACCTGCTGAACAGACAGGTATTTATCCCATAGACTACCCCTTCTCTGAAAGAGGCTCCCCATCCATGTGAAACAGAGATCCTCTCTAACCCAATTCAAGTTAAGTTGTACAACTGGATAGGGAACAAGAAGTTCAGCCCTGGTTTGGCACCTATATCTCTAGTGGACATAGGCAGCCTGTAAATGGTTCATGTACCAGACTTTTTCTTGTAAACATTTCATCTCCCAAGTCCCTGCTTACACTTGTCAATGGTACCAGAACTTGTCAGAGATTTGGGATGCATGTCTAGGTTTAAAAAAAGCCCCAGTGCTCCTTAGCTTAGTACATACCTATGAACCCATCTTTCCCCAACAATGGCCTAACACCTTACTCAACAAATTGGTTTTCCAGTCACCTAAGAACACATATGATATGCTTATTAATAATTTACTTTTTACATAGATCAATTTTCTTTTTACTCAGCTTTAATTAATAATCCTCTCTTGTGAAATCTAAGCTCAGTGCTATATCATATGCTGTTGAATTTTTATTTTCTGTTCAGGTCTATACATCCACTGACAAATACATTTTCACCCATCTAGGCATCACTGCTGCTTTCATTGTTCTCCAGATCTCTGATAATAAACTGTTGAGAGAACAACACTACATTTAGTATTTTTTACCACCTCAAACATTTCCCACTCTCTTGTGGTATCTACAATGGTACCCTTAGCGTCCAGTAGAAACTGCATTGATCTACAATCACCTTGGTGTCTAACTCTACTGTAATGTTTCCTTTACCCCCTGTCCTGGGCTTTCTATACAACAAGGTACATTCACAACTAAAAGCTTCATATACCATCTCTAGCTCCTAACATCCACTGCCTATACTGCTAAAGAGAAAGAGAGCTTTGTCCAACAAGTCAGATGCTTCCTATCACAGTTGCATCTGCTTCCACACTCCTCAAACATTGTAAACAAAATGTTCTCCCTTGCAGGTATACCACAGTACATTCTAAAATGTCTAGTTTACACAAACTGCTGACGTTCTCTTATATACAAACTACTTGGCCTTATTCTATCCTACCCACTAAAAAACTCTTCTTTTATCCCTCCTCTCACTGTTTTATTTCTACTCAGTATTCTCAGTTTCCTATTGGCATTAAAGCATTTTCTATCTAAGGTCATTAAGAAGTAGAAAGAGTATAACAGGCTTAGACTGCATTATAAACAGCCAGCATAACCAAAGTCTTATGAGCAATTTGACCTAGCTGGGAAGTGTAGCGGCCATTGTGCATAATGAAAATATGTCGGTATATGAACATGTCAGCATGCAGGAAGTGGGAGGGTATTGTCTTTAAAACGTATATAGTCAGAAAATGTACACTTCCCTGCAAGATCCAAGCCACTTATAACAGCAGAAGATCTACTCCATAGTTACAGGTAAGTAATTTAGGTCCCACAGCATCCGGTGAGGCTGCATGGATGTAGGATGATCATGTGAGTCAGAACTAGGTCATTTAAATGAGATGAAAATCAGGCAACCAATACTCCAAGATAAATCTCAGTAGAAAACAATGTGGACTTCATTGCTGATGAAACTTTGGCATTGCAGAGCATCATTATTTACTTATTTTTGTTAATTTGGTAGGTGGGTTGGTCCTCAGACCATTTATAGTTGTAACCCAAACCAAAAAGGCAGACTGATATTTAACATTCAGGCTAAGGTATTATAGATATGTGTGTGTGTGTGTGTGTGTGTGTGTGTGTGTGTGTGTGTGTGTGTGTGTGTGTGTGTGTGTGTGTGTGTGTGTGTGTGTTAACATTTGTTTACCAGGGAAGTCCGACTAGGTCAACGCCCATTTTCAGCAGAGGTCTGGGGAGAAAAGCTCCAGAGACATATTAATAAATTGCAAAAACGACAATGAATTACTTTGACTTGTATAAACCATAAATGCATATTGATAGGACAGATATTTATGCATACAATAGTTTAAAACAGAATAGCACAATAGAGAACGGACAAAAGATTAGTATGTATCATGTTTTCAGAAATATACAGAGTAGTTTCAAAGCAAACCCTCAGATCTAAATGGATGTAAGTTGTAAATGAGAAGAAAAATATCCACAAGACAGTGGACTTGGCAAGATAAATGAATCCGAAGACAATATACTAGAAGATGGTTAAAAGGGCATTATTATTGACTAAGATTATTTGTAAGTCAAGAAGAACAGGGATGAGAGGTGTGAGGACAGGAGGTACAGGGAGAGGGAGAAGGGGGTGAAGGGAGCAGAGGGAGTGAAATTAAAGTAATGATATGCTAAGTGGGTGAGAGGGAAAGAGAGAGTTAGAGTACTAGAAGGAGGAAATAAGGGATGAGAAGATATATTTTTTATATATTTTTTTCTGCTCAATAGCTGAATGGTTTGTCTGGCTACAATCAACTGTATTAGAAGCTGAGGTTAAGTACAAACTTGCAGTTTTAAAGGTAGTACTGTATTTTATTTTTCTGTCTATTTAATTGTTTAACTTAATTTTGCCTGATTGAAATTTTTTTTGCCTGACTGAATTATTTTATATATTTTCTGGCATTGCTTTCTGTTCTCATCTGTCCTGAAACTGTTTTTTACTGTCTATTTAATTGTTTCACTGAATATTGTGGTCTGTCTGTCCCTTTGCAGTTAGAGGGGGTTATTGCTGTTCTCATCTCTTTGTTATTCGATATTTAACTCTTAGCCTAGAGGGTTTCTCTCTGCTTTAAGTGTTAGCCACATAGCTGGGAATTTATTTTCTGCTCAATATCTCAGTGGCTTGTCTGGCTACAATCAACTGTATTAGAAGCCGAATTTAAGTACAAACATGCAGTTTTAAAGGCAGTACTGTATTTTATTTTTCTGTTTATTTAATTGTTTAACTTAATTTTGCCTGACTGAAATTTTTTTTTTGCCTGACTGAATTATTTTATATATTTTCTGGCATTGCTTTCTGTTCTCATCTGTCCTGAAACTCCTTTTTTCTGTTTATTTAATTGTTTCACTGAATATTGTGGTCTGTCTGTCTCTCTGCAGAGGGGGTTATTGATGTTCTCACCTCTTTGTTATATATTTAACTCTTAGCCTAGAGGGCTTCTCTCTGCTTTAAGTGTTAGCCACATAGCTGGGAATTTATTTTCTGCTCAATATCTCAGTGGTTTGTCTGGCTACAATCAACTGTATTAGAAGGTGAAGCCAACTACAAACTTGCAGTTTTAAAGATAGTACTGTAATTTATTTTTCTGTCTGTTTAATTGTTTAACTTAATTTTGCCTGACTGAAATATTTTTTTTTTGCCTGACTGAATTATTTTATATATTTTCTGGCATTGCTTTCTGTTCTCATCTGCCCTGAAACTGTTTTTTCTGCCTATTTAATCGTTTCACTGAATATTCTGGTCTGTCTGTCCCTCTGCAGTTAGAGGGTTTTATTGCTGTTATCACCTCTTTGTTATTCGATATTTAACTCTTAGCCTAGAGGGCTTCTCTCTGCTTTAAGTGTTAGCCACATAGCTGGGAATTTATTTTCTGCTCAATATCTGAGTGGTTTGTCTGGCTACAATCAACTGTATTAGAAGGTGAAGTCAACTACAAACTTGCAGTTTTAAAGATAGTACTGTAATTTATTTTTCTGTCTGTTTAATTGTTTAACTTAATTTTGCCTGACTGAAATATTTTTTTTTGCCTGACTGAATTATTTTATATATTTTCTGGCATTGCTTTCTGTTCTCATCTGCTGCCCTGAAACTGTTTTTTCTCCCTCCCTCCCACCCTATTCTTGTGGTGTTGTTATACTTGGTGGCTTTGCAGTTGCCCGCCCCTACTGTAAATTTGATCTGGGACACCCCTCCCAGTCTACTGTTCACTCTACTTAATACAGAGAGAACATTTGAGAAGGCAAACCCACTTCCTCTCTCCTTGCACTTTACTTTTTTGTTGTGTCTTTCGGCTTTTCCCGGTTAGAGGTCACCACAGCGGAACACGGGTCCGCTAATGATTAGCAGTAGATTTTTACGTGACGATTTGCCGGCCCTGATGCACAACCTTCAACGAATGCACACCCATTCACACGTCTCCACACAGAAGACGCTCTAGCTGAGAATCGAACAGGACAACGTCTTACTGTGAGGTGACAACGCTACCGCAACACCACCACCATCCTTGCACTTTACTAAAAAAAAAAATTGCACATTATTCATCTGCTTTTACTGTATTTGTGTTTCTTCAGACTTTATTGCCTTATTTTGCTTTTGCCTCTTCTTAAAAGTACTCAATTGTATTTATTCTGCTGCATTTATTACTGCTTAGTAGTAGCCTGATTAAATTGTAACTGTTATTCTAAGCTTGTTGGTTTAAGCACTTGGGCTTCAGACCATTTGTTTTACATTATGAAGGTTTGTGGTCTGCACTGTTGTGGCAGGACAGGTAGGTTATATCCTTCTAAGTTGGGAATTGCTGATTGAAGGCTCAGTGTCTGTTATTCTAAAAGTGTATTAGTTTTTGTTTAAACACCTGGGCTTCAGGCCAGTTATTTTACATTAAGAAGGTTTGTCGTCTGCACTCTTGTGGGAGGAGAGGCTAGATTATGCCCTTCTGAGCTGGGAATTTCTGATTAAAGGCTTATTGTGCCTGCTTATTTTAACTGTTTCTTTCTGAAATTGGTGTGCCTTGTTTGTTGTAGCATAGACTATATTCAGGCCTGTTGAATCTAGCTTTGTTTGTATAACCTGGGCACTAATCCAGGCCATCTTTTTTGGAGAAGGTTTCCCTGCACCCTAGTGGCAGGAGTGTGCAGTTAGAACTTATCTGATTGAAGACTGCTGGAACAGGGATCAGTTGTAAGCTTTTTTACTGGTTAATTTGGTCATTTGTTTAAATCAGTTTGCTCGTTTTTCTATTGTTATAAAAAATTGCACTTTATTCATTTGCTTTTACTGTATTTGCGTTTCTTCCTACTTAATTACTTTATTTTCCTTTTGCTGCCTCTTCTTAAAAGTACTTAATTGCATTTATTCTGCTGCATTTATTACTGCTTGTTAGTAGCCTGATTAAATTATAACTGTTATTCTAAGCCTTTGGTTTAAACAATTGGGCTTCAGACCAGTTGTTTTACATTAAGGTTTGTGGTCTTCACTGTTGTGGCAGAACAGGTAGCTTACATCCTTCTAAGTTGGGAGTTGCTGATTGAAGGCTTAGTGTCTGTTATTCTAAAAGTGTATTAGTTAAGGTTTAAGCACTTGGGCTTAGGGCCAGTTATTTTACATTTAAGTAGGTGTGGTCTGCACTGTTGTGGGAGGAGACGGTAGATTCTGCCTTCTGAGCTGGGAGTTTCTGGTTAAAGGCTTATTGTGCCTGCTTATTTGAACTGTTTGCTGTAGCACAAGACTAGATTCTGACCTGGTGAATCTAGCTTTGTTTGTATAACTTGAGCACTAATCCAGGCCATCTTTTTCTGGAGAAAATTCCCCTGCACCCTAGTGGCAGGAGTGTGTAGTTAGAACTTGTATGATTGAAGACTGCTGGAAAGGGGCTCAGTTTTAAGCATTTTATTGGTTAATTGGTTAATTTGTTTAAATCAGTTTGCTCATTTGCTACTGTTATATTAAAAAATAATACACTTTATGCATCGTCGCTTAGCTAGGGTTAAAATATTCCAGGCGCCACAAAGTCTGCTCTTCAAATTTTCCCTTAGAACTAGCCAGTTTTTTAGTTTTAGCACTCAAATCTGTTTGAATGCAGCACTTGTTCAGAACTCATTGTAAGCACTAAATAAGCTACAAATTACTATAGCACTCAACGTTCCTCACTTGTCTAGAGGAAAACAGTTTTTAGTACTTAAGAAATAAGCACCTATCTAGGCATGTCTATGGGTCAGCTCCTGGTGTTTTCTCCTGTCTAACTGATGAATCTGGGCATCTTGGGGCAATGCAGCAATTGCCTCATGTACACAGACAACCCTCTCCTCCTACCATCCAACACTACAACCTGTGAGAGATGCACTTATATAGCCAAACTGAAAGCAAAGCTCTCTTCACCCAAGACTGGACTAGACAGTCAAGAGGAGAGGGTAAACACTTGCACCACCCTACACTCATCACATACTCCCTCAAAACCTACACCACCAAAACACACACACATAGAAACACAAAACACACACTTACATTCATGGAGGCTCTCAATAAAAATATGCCCAAGCAACAGAGACCTCCAAAGCAGAAATGCAAGCAACCTCCACCCCCCCAACACAATCCAAATGACACTTAGCCCACAAACTCAGTGTGCCACCCAACCACAGCCCATAAGGCATAACAACATACCCAAGAGTCTAGCTATAGGTGATTCTATAGTCAGGCACACTGATGTTCCACTCACCAGGCTAAACAAGGAGAAAGTTACTGTCAGCTGCCTGCCAGGTGCCAGGATCTGCCACATAATGCAGGCACTCAGGTCACTCCACAACAACTGTTTCTTCACAGTCTTGCCTTCTTCCTTTCTCCTTATTTCTACCCTCTCCCTACCCCCAATTCCCACCCACCCCAGGGGTCCTACTCTTATACTTTCTAACCACACCCCTTCCTCTTCCCATTAACCTCTACACATTTCCAATTGGCCAATTTTTCTCTTATCTCCCATCTCTTTATCACTCCACTCCATACTCACCACACCCTCCTATCTTTACACACTCTCAGCTTAAACACTTCCATCCTTCCATCTCTACATATATATCTAACAAATAGCTAATCCTTCCCAATGGCTAATCCAACCATCCCTTCTCAGATTCTACTCTGCTTTTTCTTGTACCACTACCACTTTTAACCTTTGCCTATTTACTCTCCTCATATGAACACCCAATATATCCACGCACTGACTACCCAATCAACAAATTAACTCTCAAACCTTACCACACCTACATAACAATGCAAACATAATATGCTCACCCAACTACCTGCTTGCTATGTATCATACAACACTACATATTAAATATAATTCACTGCATCTCAGGAGAGTGTTATTTCCATACAGCAAGTTCCCTAACCTAAGCTCTCTAGACAACTCCTCTCATTAAAGGACGGTGATATTCATCCTAACCCTGGCCCAACAGCAACCTCTATCTCTCTCCATAACCATAATCAATCAACCAATTACCCCCTTGTTAAACCATCTAACTCCCCCCTACTAGCTCATCTTAATATACGTAGTATTAACAACAAAATAACTCAACTCCATGGTCTCTTAGAAGTGTACTCCTTTGACATTATCTGCCTAACAGAAACATGGCTAAAACCTGCCATCAAGGATAATGAAATTACCCCACCTGGATATAATATCCTAAGAATTGACAGAGTAGCTAAGAAAGGTGGTGGGGTTACTATTCTATTTAAATTGGGCTTACAATTAACCACATACAACTGTAATCTACCTCTAAATTCCCATGCTGAGATTCTCATATCTAGACTTGAACTTAACAATGCTAAATCAATCTACATTATCTATATGCATCTGCCCCCTGGAAATAACATAGCCACCATGGAAAATATCCTTTGCTGGCTATCCCAACACCTGCCTCAAGAAACTATAATCCTAGGTGATATAAATTTGGATTGGAATTCCTATTGTACCAGCCTTCCTACCACCCACATTAACCTACATGTTTTTTTCTCAAACCATTACCTCACCCACCAGAATAAATAAAGCTAACAAGAAAGCAAGCACACTAGACTGGATTCTTATAAATAATCATACTCACTACTATAATTCTGGAACCCTCCCTGATGATATAAGTGACCACTCACTTACCTACTTCATCAGGCATAAAGCCAACACTCCCATTCTAACCTCTATCAGAAGTATTAGATCCAAAAAGAAATTTAACCCTGATTTATTCCAAATGGAACTAAGAGCATGCAAGTGGGTTCCCTTAAAATACCTCCCTTTAGATGAAGCTGTTAATTTCTTTAATTCTACCTTCCTTTCCATTCTAAATCACCACGCTCCAACCAGATCTATTACAATTAAGGCTAATTCTGCCCCATGGCGATCCAATGAAACCAAACATAAAATTCATCACAGAAATAAATATTGGGCCAAATGGAGAATGACTCAAAACCCTGTTGACCAACAAACCTTTAGACAACTTAGAAATGACACTAAGAAGGCCATCCTTTCTGATAAAAAACTACTACTTACAATTTCAACAACCTAATCACAACAGCCCACAAAAATTCTGGGCTAGCATTAAGCAGTTACTCCACCCAGGTCAATCCACTACACCAAACCCTCAAACTACAGACCAGAAAAACACCATCCATACAGTTAATACCTTCAATACCTTCTTTACAGATGCTATCCAAACACTAGCTAGTAAACTATCACCTAATATCTTCACACTACCTTCATACACCTCAACTCCACTCCCTCCTTTTCATTTCAAACCTGTCCCAACCACACTTTTTCAAAACCTTTTGAATAAACTGAAACCATGCTCTCCTTCTGCAGACCAACTGCCTTCTGAATTTGTACAGTTATCATCCAAGGCTATTGCCTAGCTTATTTCCATACTGATCAATAGAACTGCAAATAAGAAACACAAGTGAACCAGGACAAAATGGCTACTTCAGTTCTATTTCCACAGAGACAAACTCAGTCCAGGATAAAACAACTTCTTCTTTATTCCATAAAATATAGAACTACGAAATGAGCGCTTTCACGTATGTAAAATACGCTTCATCAGATTTCAATATAGAATGTAGCAGCTCAGTTTATATAGTGTATGCATTCATCTAATTAATATAATTAAATTGCTAATTGAAGACAGCTGTCTCTGTTGAGCAGCATAACTATTTCTTAAAGTTGCAATAGAGCTATGTTTAGTTTAATACACCCTGTGATCTATTTTACAATGTTATATATATGCATAACATATACTTGGGTATACATATTAAACATCAGTAATATTTAGTTAAAATGCAAAATGCAAAATATATATATGAATAAACATCAAAATAGAGAAAAATAAACAAAAATAAAAATAACATAGTCTAGCTATGAACATATATACTGATAAATCTCAAATCACTTCCCTCTATACCTAACACTTATTCAAGTCATATATCTCGTTAACTACCTCTTCATTCTGTCTAATTCCCTCACATTATATGTAATCAAAATATATGCACTTATTAATTACCATTTCTAAATGAAATGAAGAATAATAATATGTCAATGAATATCAATAAGTATATATATACAATGTGAATACCTATATATGCATACTAAGGTATGCATATATCTATGTACCTGCATGTATAACGAATAAGATATATGGTATGTATTTTATATATATATATATATATGCAAAAATCTGCATATACATATATCCACATATTAAAACAAATAAGGTGCATGGTGCAAATCTTGTAACCATATGTTAATCCCTAACTAACATATATATCGAATCATGTTGACCAATCTATAGATATGGTTCGATATATATTAAGCAGCACATAAATATGTAAACAACTAAACATGTGTAAACACATAAAGTGCATCGTGCAGATCTTGTAAACATATATTCATCCCTATCTAACATATATATATCAATTCATGAATTCAATTAATTCATCAATTACTCCACCACTTAATTGAAAGCAATTTACTTTCCAACTGTCAACATGGTTTCAGACCCCCACACAGCACTACCACTGCCCTCCTTTCCTTTACTGATTATATTAACAAACAAATAAACCTAAATAATCTTTCTTCTGCTCTATTTATTGACCTGTCTAAATCATTTGACATGGTAAACCACCAGATTCTCATAAGCATACTAATATCTCTGTCATTAGACACACTTTCCATAAAATGGTTCCAATCCTACCTTGACAAATGACAGCAAGCAGTACTATGGTGTAACACTCTATCCACCCATCTACCAGTTACCTTAGGTGTCCCTCAGGGGTCCATACTAGGACCTCTCCTCTTCTCCATATTTATACATGACTTTCATCTAGCTATCCCCCAAGCCACTTGCATACAATATGCTGACGACTCCACACTACTATGCTCAGCTACATCCTCCCAAGACCTTCACTGTCTCACCCAGAAGGTATCCAACATAGTTGAACAATGGTTCACTCAGCATTGCCTTCTTTTGTACCAAAAGAAAACCAAACTCCTCCTCTTCACTCCTACTCAAAAGTCCTCTCCTCTTCATTTCTCTGTGACATCCACCAATGATACTATAATATTTCCAGACTCTGCTACCATCTGTCACCATCAACAACAATCTGAACTTCAACATCCATATCAACAATACTATAAAGACTGTCAACAAAAAAAATTGGCACTCTCTATAGGATTAAATCCTTCCTCTCTCCTACTGCCAAAACTACTATAGCTCACACTCATTTGATCTCTACACTCCTTTATGCTTCTCCAATTTTTACTAATCTATCCAAGACTATCTTCAGCAAATTGAAATTGTCCCATAATAACATTGCAAGATTTGCAACAGGAAACCCATTTAGAACCCACCATTGTATAAATCTCAATCAGATAGGATGTTTAGAACTACAACACCTGATTAATTTTCACCAACTAACCATTGCCCACAACATTCTTTACAAACCTTCTAATACTCCTAGTTTATCTAGCCTTATCACCCCATATAATAATCTGAAGTCTTTACGCTCATCACACAAACTTCTTGTATACACCTCTAAATCTAATAACAGGGCTGGGGATTCTCTCTTCTCTAATACTGTAGGTAAATTCTGGAATCTTCTCCCTAATGACCTCTCCTCACTTACTTCCTTATCATTCTTCAAAAACAGACTTAAACTTTAACTCAAATCATACTGGCTATGCCCCTGTACCAAACCGGACTAGTCATCTATCTCTTTAAACTTGACCTTGCCTATCCTGTGCTTACTATCCACATTTACATCTTCCTTCTTATTATATTTTTCTCATGTCTCCCTATTTTACACCATTTCGCTCCTCTTTACATACCTTTTTTTCAAGTTAATTCTTAGTAACATCACTACACAACTAACTTCCTTTCTCTACTATTGACTTTACCTGTACGATGTCCCTGTACTTTTCAATTTGCACTGTTTATGACTCTTGTCCTCTTTACACACCCTGTGCTAACCTCTATGCTTTACAACACGTTACCATTGCTTGATTATTTTTATTATATTTTTATTATATTTGCTATTTTTTATTACAAATTTTGCTTTTTGTTGTTTGTAATTGTATTTGTATTTTATCATGTCTTGGAACCTATCTCCCCAGGCCTCTACTGAAAATGGACATGTATCCAGTTAGACTAGCCCGGTCAACAAATGTGAAATAAAATAAAAAATAAATAAATATGACTCTGTCATTCTCCATGTTGATGTGAATGACCTGAGACGTACCTCCCTGGACTACATGAAAAGAGACATGGAGGAGCTCTCTGATCTTGTAGCCCAGGCAGTTATGAACCTAGCCCTGAGTAGCATCCTCCCATCACCCAGAATGATACCACAGTACAAGGATAAAATGATTGACTTCAACAATTGGCTAAGCTTCTGGTGTCATTCTAAGGGGATCCAATATCTGTCTGCCTGGGATGACATGATCAACAGACCACAACGCTTTTCCAGAGATGGTCTGCACCTGTCGGCCTTGGGATTCCGGATACTGCCTAAGGCTCTTGCCACCCCTATGGTGCCTTTTTTAGGCAAGGTTCAAATGACAAATTCACCACTGTAACAGGTACAAGCAAGCAAAATCTGAGGGTAATGCTACTCAATGCTAGAAGTCTAAACCTCAAAATGCACTCATTCGAGGCACTCCTTAAAATGGAGAACATTGACATCAGTGCAGTGACAGAGACCTGGTTCAAGGCTCCAGAAAGCACCCCTGCATTACCAGGCTATAATTCACACCACACCTTTCAGCCACCTAACCTGGACTGAAACACTAAAGGTGGAGGCGTGTCCATATTCATTAAGGATATCTACACCTCCAGGCTAGTTGCTCAGCATAATGCATCCAATATTATCCAAGTGCAACTAACTTTGGGCAAGACTGCAATCCACACTGTAGCTTGTGACAGATCCCCCACCATGCCCCAGGATTCCCACTCCTCATTTCTTGATACACTGGAAAATATTAGGGTACAACCTAACACCCTAATAATGGGTGATTTCAACTACCCCACCATTAACTGGGAAAACTACTCATGTACCAACTCTTTTGTTCAGTGTTTTCTGGAATTCATAAATTTCAACGCCTTGGATCAACTTATCCACACCCCCACCAGGGGCAGCAATATCCTAGACCTGGTCATTGCCAACATGGGCAACTGGTGTTCCACACTAAAGGTCAATTCCTTGTTGGTCAGATCCGACCACAAGCTAATCATCCTAGACATCTACATCCCGCCCCCACCCCCCACCCCCATTAGGGAAACCACCATTAACAAATTTCTCCAAAGCCAACTTCACGCTTCTTAAGACAGAAGTGGCAAACTTCCCGACACCCATGCAGACGGACAATAGAGATACAACTGCTGAATCCTACACAGATGCACTTTATAAGCACGAGTGCATGGATCGTGCTATCCCTAACAGAACCAAGATGCTATCCTCCAAAAAAAGGAAGCCAATCTGGTGGTCCCCCTGCCATAAACAAACTCTACAACAGAAGAAAGAAACTGCTGCAAAAAAGAGTAAAATCCCATGATTGGAGGAACTCCCTGGTCAGCCTCAGTAAGAAGCTGAGATCCCTCATAAAATCCTCCAAAGCTAGTTACAAAAACAAAATTGCCACTGTTTCTAAAGACAACCACAAAGCATTCTATAGCTATTTCAAAAATCTCAATGGCAACACTCAGATCTGCTCTGAGTTACAGCACAATGGCACTAAATATACAGAACCAACTGATATTGCCAACATCCTGGCAGATAGGTTCAGTACTAACTTTACACCACTCTCACCCCTAAAGGGCCCATCTCTATACCTGAAGAATGCAAAGTTCCTGTAATCATGGCTGCACAGGTAAAAACCACACTCTCCAAAGCCAAGGACACAGCATCCATGGGACCTGACAACATCCCAGGCTGCGTTCTACATGAACTACAGGACAAACTCGCACCCTGTTCAATCATAGCCTCAGCTCAGGCTTTGTACCCACTGAATGGTGCACAGCAACAGTTATCCCACTCCACAAAGGGGGATCCACCAGGGACCCTGGGAACTACCGCCCCATTAGCCTGATGAGCCTAGTCTGCAAGGCCATGGAACGTATCATCATGGAACTTATAAACAAAGACATTGGTAATCTCCAAACTCTGGACCCCACCCAGTTCGGGTTTGTAAAAGGCAGATCATGTCTTCTAAACCTGATAGACTTCTTTGAAGCAGTCACCAGAGCCATAGATGAGGGTAAGGTGGTTCACACAGCCTATCTAGATCTCGCCAAGGCTTTCAACACCATCCCCCACTCTGGAATTATAGATAAGCTCACTAAACTATAAATCCCTATGTCACAAGATGGGTTGCCAACTGGCTCACTGACAGAACCCACACCAAATCTGACTTCAGACCAATGACAAGTGGAGTACCACAGGGTTCAGTCTTGGGTCCTCTCCTGTTTGGTGTCTACTTCTCTGAAGTACAGGCTAACACAGAAGGTCTTTGGCTAATGAAGTTTGCAGATGACTGCAAACTAGGAGCCATAATCGAAACTCCTAATGATGTGGACATCCTACAAAAGGGCCTCACCGAGACAGATGCCTGGTGTCAAAGCCATGGCCTCAAGCTCAATGCCAAAAAGTGCATTGTCATACCTTTTGGTAAAAACTCTGTACCCATGAACTACCACATAGGTGGTAGTCTACTTAACACTGAAAGTGTGATAAGAGACCTTGGGACACAAGTGGCCAGTAATTTCTCCTTTGATAATCACATCTCCAGAGTAGTCAGGAAATCCTTCTACGTGGCACACCTCATCACAAAAGGTTTCTCATCCAGGAAAAAAAAGGTAATTGTTTCCCTCTACTCATCACTCATTAGACCCATTATAGAGTACAATGCCCCTTTTGGTATGTACCTCACAAGACATCTACAACAACTGGAAAGGCCACAGAAATATGTCACAAAGAGGATTATCAGCCTCAAACAGATGCCCTATGCAGACCGTCTCAAAAAACTGCAGCTTTACTCCATCGTATATCGCCTACTCAGAGGCTATCTCTGCCTAACATACAAAGCTATGTCTAACCCAGAGCTGTTGGACATGCTCCACTTAAAGAAATCCCAATCCCTCTGAGCTACACACTCTATGGTCTAAACCTTATCACTACAATAAACAGAATATGCTGGAGGGATAGATTCCTGTCCCAGAGACTTCCCATACTCTGGAACAAATTACCTGTCTATATCAAACAAATCTCCTCATTAGCACTCTTAAAGAAAAATCTTGATGATTGGATGGGAAATAAGAAATTCACCCCGGGGATCACTTCTGTGGCTCTGCTCGACAGGAGCACAGGAAAATAATTTTCTTGGGTGGCAAAAGCCAGGGTACCTTTTTGGTGGGTCTATATTATAACAGGAAACAATCAAATGATCAAACGTTGTTATATCGAACTCAAAAGTTCGAATTCACAACACATCGAACTACCAGAACAGCGATTTTTTTTTCCCAGGGAAAAAATCGCTATTCCCAAAAAAAAAAAAAAAAAAAACCACATTCAGACATTACATAAAGTAGGGGGCTTTGCCCCCCCCACACCCCCAATGTGGGGGGGCTATACCCCCCACACCTCCCTATTTAAATATACCAACTCAGAGATCACACTACAGTGCCAAAAACGTCAAAGTGACGGAAGTGGCCAAGCGATTTCTTTCCCAGGGAAAGAATTTGCTTATATGCCGCTTTGTCATTTTGCGTTTTCAACATTTGAAGTTCCACCAAGACACATTCAACAAAATGCGTCTTCAGTCTTCTGATAGGAACCCTTTTTGGCTAGGCTTATATAGCCCTAGGGCCAACAGCCTAGTACCTACCTATGAACCTATTGTTAGTTAATTATCAAAGGGGGGTAGAGGAGGTTAAGTAACAAATGAGTAAATATAATTATATATATAATGGGCAAAGGATTGTAGGCTGGGAAGCTAATGGGCAAGAAGAATAAGATTTAACCAGGACGCACACATATAGATAGACACACAGAAAGATAAATAGACAGATAAACTTGAAACCATAACTAAATAATAATTAAATGCAGTACATTTGTAATAAACTGGAAGCTTTAAATACACACAATTTGCTCTAGTAGGACAGACACAAACAGGGTTGAGACAACTAGATCTGGTGCATTCTGCAGAGAACTGCAGCATTAATTAAGAAAGAAAAGTCACTATATGTGACAAAGTAGATATTTACAAAAACACCCTTGTTCTGGTAAAGAACAGAAATAACTGACAGCAGGAAAAAAACATTTATGAGCAGCAACAGGAAAGGAAGGCAATTTCATATTGCAAAAGTCATCTATGAATATGAAGGACAACAGGCTGGTGCAGCACATGCATCTATGTGGAATAGCTGCATGTACTATTACACAGACATCATGTTGCATGTGGCAAGAAGATGTAGCGTGAAGAAAATGTCTTCCAGAGAGACACGGACATACAACACAGGAGAATGTACACTGAAGTACTACAGAAAGCAGCACAGTGGACAATAACACCAAACTGCCCACACCTTACGTAAATGGAAGTCAATGCTGCCACTAGATATATATGTATTTTTGTAGTCAACAGTACAGAACCAAATCATCATCACTTGATGAATGGAAGACAAGATTGTCACCAATGATACTACATGCACTGTAAGGAAAAGGCAATGATGAATGCTGAGTGGCTTCTGAACCACTACAACAAGAAAAAGAATTCCAAGTACTACTAGGGATGATGCCTGAAAGCCTGTCAACAATGAAGAGGTAAGGCTGAAAAAAATGTGGATCTAACATGGGTCAGAAGCTGTTAAAAGTCTGCAGCTTATAACTAGTGCCTTTTTTATGTCTGTAGTATATGCTGTGAGCTGGTTATCAAAATGAACAGGAAGAACAACAGCACAGGAAAGACAACTGCAGTGACCATGTAAGAGTCTAATGTGGATCTCTCTTGGTATGGTCATCACACTACTACTGAGTAGATGCATTGCCACGCTGATCTGCAAGCACAGGAAGGTTTCATCCTTAAACCTTCGCAAAAGCATCTGCTGACTTCAACATACCTAGGGAAATGCTTAATCTCCTGAGGTCAGCACCCATGACTTCAGTGAGGCCTGTAATTATAGCCTTCAAACAATGAACACCAACCTTCAGGACATATCTTTCAGCACTTCATGAATCATGGATGGCACATTTACCACTATGCTGTATGTCTGAACAGTATTTCACAATTCACAGCCATGTCACCAAATGCAACAATAAAAACCTCTGCCTGCTTATTTTATGTTCTTATGTACAGCCAGTCAGTGAATGTGCACAGGTCTGTGTTTGATGCTTTAAGTATATATATATATATATATATATATATATATATATATATATATATATATATATATATATATATATATACCAGACAGTTGAAAGGGTTAAGGATGTGAGCTGTAGTTCCGGTGGTATTGAAATTGATTCTCTCAACCCTCATTTGTCTGCTGTGTGACCTTTAGCAAATAACTTAATCATACAGTGCTTTGGGTAACTGAGAATTTCAGCTTGCGTCCTCAATGGCCCCTGGATTGTAGGCCTAGAAACTACCTATGAAAAGAACTGAAAATGCTGTCATCATTATGACAAACTTTGAAACTAGACTGTTGTTCATCTGCAAAGCATTTCCACAACAGAGCATAGGGACTGCTTTTTCCCCATCTTACTCAAGTTAAGTGTGTGTTACTGCATCCTGCTGCTGGACTTTTCTACATTTATGGGAAGGATGTTAAAGGACCTTGTCAAGTGAAGTGTCTTGCAGCAGCAGCATTCCGGGTAAGTGTACTTGAAGCAGTAGCCTTTCTGCCCCAATGTGAAATATCTGTGGCCCCCTACTGCACCGTGATGTGTCAATTGCTGAACCTACTCCTGGTTTGTGAAGCACTAAATCCCGGGCCATGTGGTGAAGAACAGACATGATGTTGTGCCCATTAATCCCCTTTATCCACCTGCCACATGTCCAGTATTCCATCAGACAATGTGCAGTATGCTCTGGAGTCAGAGGATCATGGAGTGATGGCAGTGATGGAGCAGAACACTATGTAGCCACTCAAGTGTACCCTGTCTGGATCACTGTGGCCAAGAGGGGTTACACCAAAGTCATTCAGTACTCTTATTACAATTGCCTTCTGTCCACTGGACTTCTACTTCATACAAAGAGAATTCCACAGCAGTCTCTTTCCTGGAAAACAAGTAATTTTTAAGTATCACAGTATGACAGGAATGGCACAGAATGAGGTCTTTTAGGCTCTGGACACTGGTTGCATACTTGCCCGTGGCTACTGTTGTCTGCTCCTTCTGAAAGGCATTGGAAAAATAGTGCATGAAAGGCCTTCCTTGCATGGCCATTTGCATCTGTGTGATTACATGTTTTCAGTCTAAGCAAGGCTTACAGTCAGACATGGAAATTCATATCTCACATATCTGGCCTGTACACCTATTTCTGCAAAAATAGTGGATGGTTTCAGTGATCATACTTGTCACGTCACCTTCTTCTCAATGGCTGCCCATTTACACGCACTGCTGACCTTGACACTATAGTGTAGTTTCCATCTACTTTTCTTTGTTACTTTACAGCCACTACCTGTATCTTCCTTATATATATATATATATATATATATATATATATATATATATATATATATATATATGTACATCCATACATACACATGCGTATATGTGTGTGTGTGTGTGTGTGTGTGTGTGTGTGTGTGTATATATATATATATATATATATATATATATATATATATATATATATATTTTTTTTTTTTTTATGGAGTAGTGGACTGACTCATTGTGAACCCATTCCTACCATAGTCTGGGTGCTATAGCAGAAAATGACAAAATGAAAAAAGTAGTTAAACAGTACAGTGATGACAAATAAGGATGAAACTTACAAGTAAACAGCTGCTTCTGATTTTTTTTTTCTTCTTTTCTTTTCTTTCCTCCATTCTTCTCTCTTTCTCCTTGCTCAGTTTTAAGAAATGTAGGCACTGCAATGTAAAAAAGCAGAAGAAAAGGAAGAAGAAAAGTCTGGTTAAAAAAGTATGACAAAAATGTGCTTTTCTCATTCTTGTATGGGGGTGACTGGATTGGGGTCCTTGGCTTGATCTAGTAACACGTTTTAAGAAAAAGCAAGTACATGAGAAAGAATACTGAATATTATAAGGCTTTTGTGTAGCAAATAAATGTATGCTTAGTAGCGATTCTATATCTGGTCCTCATGTGTCCCTGGAGACAATCTGATAAAGAGAAATTGGCTAGGAGATAATGTTCTCCGAAAGCATTCAGGTGTTTTCCCATATGGGAGAGCTATAAAGATAAGACAAAACCAGACAACACTTAATAGCAGCACAGGCTGCACCATGTGTCTTTCCATGGATAACCTTTCTTTTAGGTTAACTCAAGTCTATGAATGTAGCTGTCAGTTTGGGACATTTGCTCCTATTTAGGAGGATTAAACTTCAATATTTTAAGATGTATATAGTTTTGTGTATTAGTATTAAGTTAATAGGTTTTAGAAGGGTATTGGGGGTATTTTTGAGGGCTTTCAATAAAATAAAATGTTTTGTAATATGCGACATGGGCTCAAATGGATATAACAAGAAACAAATGTATAAAATCTCAACCTGCCAAACAGGGTATGCATGTAATATAAATGCTGGAACTAGGCATTTAACAAAAAAGATGTTATATGTTATACATACAAGATAGGAATAATAACTTTTTAATGAAATGATGCTTTCTGTAACATCTTTAAATGCCAATGGTCTCACAAATAAATACAAAAAAGAAAGAGTAATGAATTATATTAAAAATTCAGAGTGCAAATAATTATGTTACAGGAGACATACTTGGAAAGAACTGAACATGTGAAATAGATAAAGAGATTTTCAGGATGGTTATTCAGTGGAATACCTGGGACAAATGAAAAGAGGAGTACTTATATTAATTGCAAGAGGAGCTCCAATCATGATAGAAGAGGATAAAAAAGAAAATAATGGTAGATTTGTAGTACTAAGGGGCTACTGGCAAGGGAGGAGGATTACACTGGCATGTATTTATAGGGTCTATTTCACGTTGTTGTAAGCTGACAATATCGAGTCTGATATTGTCGGCATGACAATATCGAAAGTGAAGAACATCGTGCAAGTAAATGGAAATCTCCATAAGGGGAGATTTCCATTTACCTCAATATAGTGCGGTCTCGGAGTTGGTATATTTAAGTAGGGGGGTGGAGGATGCAGGGGGGCTTGCCCCCCTGCCTACGCCATTTAGTATTTTTTTTATTTGTTTTTTTTTTACGTTATTTGATGTTTTACTTAATCAATCAATAAAGTTCAACCTTTATTAATTCGATTAAGTAAACTTTCGATAACGTGATATAGACAAGTATTTATATTCCACCTAAAACTGATATAATGGAGCTCAAAAAAATTCTGGGAGAAATAATCAGCTTTCAGCAAGGAATATTCTTATAGGTGGAGAACTGGGATTTGATTTGCAGCAATGAAGATGTGTCTGGGGAGCCCAGAAGGGAAAGTTTAACAAAGGACGGTAGACTTTTGAAGAAATTTATGAAAATATTAGGCATGGAAGATGTGAATTCAGTACTAGGATTTCAGAGTGAATTTATATATTATTCCCCAATATACAAAAACTGGGTTAGGCTTGACAGAATTTACATTTCACAGGAACATGTGCTTTTAATTGAAGGTTTTGATATGCACCCAATAACTATTTCAGATCATGTGTCATTAATAACTAAAATAAAAACACAGGGTAATGAAATAAAAAATGAGGTACTGTCACTTTCCCACCTATCTCTTGAAAGGAGAGAAATTTAAGGAATAGGTAATGGAAATGATTTAAGCACTATTAGAGAAGATGGAATTTGTTTTCTGAAAATATAGCTAGGGAGTGGGATAAAATTAAATTGTAGTTTAAGGTACAATGTTATTGTTCTTAACTACTTGTCTTAGAATTACTTTTCAAATAGAAACTTAGTCATTCGTTATTAACCATCAAGGACATAAGTTCTAATTGTTTCAATATGATTATACAAAGGTTACTTTGAGGAGTCTAGGGCCTTATTTGTAGTGCTTTTTAGGGAACTAGTCTGTTAAGCTTTGCCAGTGTTGTAAATATATATGCAGGGAGAGTTAACTTCATATTTTATCCTCATAATAAGACTCAGTATACAAATATCTTACTGAGTAGTATACACACACTGGACCAGCTACTTATCCCCTGCATTATTCCTGGTCCAAGGGTGTAGTGGTTAGGCCCAGCTACTTACCCCTGCATTATTCCTGGTCCAAGGGTGTAGTTGTTAGGCACAGAGTTGGGATGGGAATAATAGGATGCTTTCCTAATCTTTTACACAACAAAACAAACAAGAACTATCAACTCAAATCATCATACAAGACACATTTTACCAATATCCCCAGCTCATAAATGTGGGAATTGGACTCATGGAACATTAAAGAGCTCCAAAATAAACAGAAAAGGAAACTCTTTTTACACCTCACACTACAAGCTAAAGCCAACCTTATACTAATACAAGAAACACATCTTACCTATGAACAATGGGCAGAAATTAGCAAGAGATAATGAATAAGACAAATCATAGCTTCAGAATGTAAAACCAACAGTGCATAATAATAACTAAGAACCAATTCCAGGGAAAAATACTTGAAACCAAAGTGAACAAGGAGGGAAGGTGGTACTACATAGTCTTTTCAATCCCTACTCTTCCTAAACCTATACTGATTTTTAATATATATGCTCTTCGCAACAACCAACACATCTTTTTTACATCGCTATATCCCATCCTAAACCAATTCCAAGATTACTATATGGTGCTTGGGGGTGACTGGAACACATATCAAAATCCAGACCAAGATAAATCAAGTAGGACCCAAACACACAACAAACAAGCCTCCTTAGCTCTGAACGAACTCAAAAAAGACTTCAAGCTATATGATCCTTTTAAATATGGAGGTAGTGCAAATAAAACTGGAAAATTCACATTCTACTCTCAATGCCATAAAATGTGGTCAAGAATAGATATCTTTTTAATCTCTGATGTATTCATCAATTTAGATCCAACACTAAGTATACACACTAGATACCTTTCAGATCATTCTAAAATTACTCTAAATATTAACTGGGACCAAAAAGATTATACAATGAACAGAGGCTTTAACTGGTCCTTAAACCCCAATTTGCTCACCAAAAAGGAAACAATAAATGACATACAATCTGTACTAAAAGCAACCCTATCTAATATTCCTAACTCCCAGACACCTTTGGATATTGAATGGGCCGCTACTAAAACACACATTTGGAGAATATTCATCAAAAAAGCAGCTTACTATAAAAAAACGCAACTCAAAGCTGAACATGATTTGGAAAGTAAAATAGAATCTCTTGAAAACGACTTATTAACTAACCCCAAAGCTCAAACTGAGACAGACCTCTTAAAACTACAAAGGGATCTATACCTTTTGCATACCGGTAAATTATCTTTTCATGAAACTAGAATATTAGCTAACTATGCAAATGAAGTTCAATTGCCATCCTGAGCTATGGCCAGAATTATAGCCCAGATCAAAACTCCCTCCCAAATACCCAAAATAAGTTATGGGAATAGACACTACTCCAAAAATGAGGACATTATCAAAACCTTTGAATCAATATACTCTCAGATTTATGGAGAACAAACTCTACTAGCCTCAAAAGAGGATATAACCCTCTTTCTCCAAAACCTGACTTTTCTGAAGCTGGACCCAGACTAACAAAAAAAATTAAGTGAACCTATATCAACCAATGAAATAATCTTAACAATTCAACAACCGAAAGCACACAAGGCCCCAGGCCCGGATGGTCTCACTGTAGAATTCTATAAAACTTTTACCCCCTTGCTAGCCCAAATCCTATTTTATATTTTGAACTATATAATAAATAACAAAATTAATGACATACACTTTAATGCATCTAAAACTATTTTTATACTTAAAAAACAAGCTGACCCGAAAAACCCAGACAGTTATAGACCTATTTCCCTTCTAAACATAGATACAAAAATCTTAACATCTATCCTTGCAAAAAGATTGAAAAATCTGTTAGGTAAAATCATTTCACCTGAACAATCTGGTTTCACACCATTCAGACAGACAAGCGACAATACACTAACACTAAATTCATTAATTTCTTATGCCAGCCAAAGCAACCTAAATATATACGCATTAGTTATTGATGCTCACAAAGCCTTCAATAGGGTCAATATAGAATTTTTACTTCAAACACTACCATAATTTAATATACCCAATAACTTTATCCAGATTATACAAATACTCTATAATAACCCTTATACATCCCTATACCTACAATAAAACTTGGTCCATAGAATTCCAATAAAAAACGGTACCAGACAAGGATGCCCCTTATCTCCCCTACTCTTTAATCTATACTTAGAACCACTCTTTCTAAACATCAAACAAAACACGTACCATAAACCCCCCCCCCCAATAATTTACAACCTCAAAATCTTCCTCTCCGCCTTTGCGGATGATTTGAATATATACTGTACTACACCAATCTCAGATATAAATAAAACATTAGATGCTATTGTACAATTCTCGAAGATGTCAAATTACAAACTAAACTTCAACAAAAATTAACATTTTCCCCTTAAAACCTCCCAAGCCATTTTCACTCCTACCACTATTAGGCACAATTAAAACCAAAGAAGAAATTAAATATCTGGGTATTACATTTTCTCAAAATAACAAAGATCTTTACCAAAATAATATAACCTGAAAATGGCAAGACATTATAGTAGACCTTAAAAGATGGAACAATCTAAAATTACCATTTTCGGCCAAAGTATCTGTGATTAAAATGAATGTACTGCCTAGACTACTTTATATATTTATGACATCCCAGATAATCATACCCAACAAATTTTTTAAACAGATGCTTGCTAAATTTATCTGGGAACCCAAAAAAAAAACAGAATCTCTTATCCTAAACTTACAATTCCCAAAAGTAAAGGAGGACTAGCCCTTCCAAATTTTGAAACATATTACTTAATTATTAACACTAATAGAGTGTTGAGAATAGCAGAATATAACCCAACAGCTAAAATCTGGGCTCGTCCCTGGGTAATAATATACTACAGACACATCAAGAGTCTGGGTATCAATCCTAAAGGACTACCATTCCTAAACCCTAAACTATTGCAATCTTATAACATATTAGAGCCTTTAAAACACTCCACCTTACTAAAGCAAAAACTCTTCAAGTCCCTAAACCTTATACAAGCTATGAAAACACTACATCCCCTTCATAAAACCCCCAATCTTAAAATAAACAATCAAACCTTAAATCTGGAATCCTACTCACAATCATTAAATAAAACTATCCAAGATATATACCCATATCTGAACTGCTCATTACAGGAAATGAGGAAATACTTAAACCTCCCCAAATCATACTTGGTGATCCTGAGACAAATTAAAGAGCTGTGTTCCAGTTACCTCCAAGATACTAACATATCCAACAATGACATAGAAGTCTGTAATCTACTGTGGAAAACTATCCTCTCAACTAAGAAAGCCACCACTAATGCTTACACATTAATTAATGACATTAAATTTCAGAAGGATATACTTCTTTCTGACTATTGGAGGAAGATAAATCCATCCATTGGGCACCACCAAATAAATCAAGCAATCAACCTAACATTAAAGTCCATACCTCTCAAAAAACTAGCTTTTACCCAACTCATGATTAACAATAACACATATTTTACACCTGCAATCCTACATAAACTTAACCCTTCAAAATCATCACTCTGTCCACATTGTAAACATCAAACTGCTGACTTACATCATCTATTCTGGAGCTGTAAATGTCTCTATAAACTTTGGAATTCCCTTGAACTACAACTACAAAAAATTGACTATCAGACATCTACACTAACATGGGAATTTACTATATTACATATCCTTCCTCACAACACTCCAAAGAATCAAGCCACTACTCTGATTACTATTTTTTCTCTTAATGAAACTGTACATTGCATCTAAATGGCTTAACCCAACTAGTATATCTTGGGTGGGATTTAGACAGATGGCTATTAAACACTTATTGGCCCACAAAATACTAATTGATAAAAAAAGACAAAAATATTAAAATCAGAGAAATATGGGAACAAGCCTACAACATTATACTAGTATAATCCTTTACAGAGACACATAGTAATTTACCAGAAGGAGATTCCATAATAACTCATATAAGTAACTATTAAAAGTTTTCTCTTCCTTTTTCTTTGTGATCTATTCATAATAGTGCTTATATAATTGTCATATATATACGTCTGAAAGAGGAAAGCATCTATGTATATAGTGTAGATATTATTGTTGATTGACCTACATCCTATTGTATCAGTCTTAATGCATAACACTGTATTATTGTCATGTATGTTTGTTATATTTTATCTGTTGATTTATACTATTGTAAATGATAAATAAAAATTATTGAAAAAAATAGGGTGGAAATAAAAAGGGGAGATATGGTTAAGGAGTAACAAGAATTATTTAGAGGGACTGACAGATGTTAAAGTATTGCAAAATAGGAGGAATATCACAGAAGAAGAACAAGAGCAATTGCAGAATGCTAAACAGAAAATAAGGAATTACCCTGCTAATATGCAAGAGTTTAGAAACATTGCTGTTAAACAACTGTTTTTTATAATAACTATAGAGTACAAAAATGTTTACCAAAATGACTCAGGCAACAGAAAGCAGAAAGGGCTGTTGCCAAGCTTAAGGAGCCTATAACAAGGAAGATAAGAGATCCTGTAGAAGTATTAGAAATATTTTGGAAATTCTATGAAAGTCTGTATAAAGCAGAGAAATATGGAAATCAAGAAAAGATACAAATGGAAATGTTTATGGAAGAATTAAATATGTCAAGGTTAGCTGCAGATGAGACTCACTTACCAACAGTTAGGATAGCAGAGGATGAGATAGGAATAGATGGTATTCCTGTAGAAGTTTGGAAGCTAGGAGGGAAAAAACTGATAAAGATCTGGAAGGTTTTGTTTAACAGTATTGTAAGAGGAGGAGAAGCACCAACATCCTAGAAGAAAGCAGTGGTAGCTGTAATAACCTAAAGAAGGGTAAAGATCCATCAGATCCAGCTTCATACAGGTCCATTTCAATACTAAACCGTGATTATAAAGTGTTTATGTCTATAATGGCTAAAAGAATGGCAAAGGTGATGCCATAATTGATAGATATGGATCAATATGGTTTTGTGGAGGAAAGGCAAGCATTTGGCAACATTAACAGAGCATTGATGATCCAGAGGGAAGTAGAATGTAAGAAAATACCACTGTTGTTGGTGGGTCTTGATGCAGAGAAAGCATTTAACAGAGTAAGCTGGGACTTTATGCATAGGGCAATGGAAGCATTTGCATTCCCTGATAAAATTATAAGGTTGATTAGGAGGATATATGAGGTTTCGGAGGTGAAAATTAAAGTAGGTGGGGTCCCCTCTGATAATTTCTGCTTGGATATATATATATGTGTGTGTGTGTGTGTGTGTGTGTGTGTGTGTGTGTGTGTGTGTGTGTGTGTGTGTGTGTGTGTGTGTGTGTGTGTGTGTGTGTGTGTGTGTCTCCTAAATATGCAACAAAATCTAGAAGATTTAGGATTCTTACTTGAAAATATTTACACAGATATTTGTATACCTCAAGTAGACTTCAGAGAGTTTTTCCTCAGGTAGACATCAAATGTTAGAGGTCTGATACGGAAGAAGGAGGTAATTGGGAACATATTTTCTGGAAGTGTAATGAGTTGGCAGACTTTAAAGACTGCCCACAAAGAAAATGCAGTGAAAGAAACACTCAACCCACTCAGGAATACAATAAAACGAAGTTTATTAGTTTCATTATATTCCTGAGTTGGTCAAGTGTTTCCTTCACTGCATTTTCTATGTGGACATTATTGCTATTTGTTATACAGTGAAGGTTAACCTTCGAGTTGGTCCCTTTTTCTTTGTTAGACTTTAAAGATTAACTGCAAACTACTCTGTCAGAGATGTTGGGTGAGCAAATTGATGTAACTAGGGAAATTATTTTTCTGAGCTATGATAAAGAATCAGAATTGCCTAGACAAAGTAAGGCCTTGGTGAGTCAAATTATGGTGGCTGCCAAACAAGCAATTACTAGAAAATGGGAATTAAAGTCTAAACTAACTGTACTAGAAGTAGTGAATATAGTAACAGAGATAAAACAACTAGAATTGGGATTTTTAGAAAAGGGTAGGAGCAAATTACATAGGAGAATAAGAACTGTGGGAATAATACATACAAGGGAGAAATGAGGTTTAAAAAATGCTGGACTTGAATGAGCTATGTAATTTTTGACTGACTATGATTGGATAGTAAGTAATATATAATGTTTGCAACTAAAATTATATCAACATGGTTTGTGGTGTAAAATGCTTGCAATTGGGATTGTGTCAATATGGTTTGTCTTCATTTATATAAATGTATGATTTCCTATATCATAAATAATAATTTAATAAAGGTATTCCTTTTTAAAAAAAGAGTGACACTTACAATTGTAAATACAATACAGTGAATTTAAAACAAAAACAAGAATACAAACGTTAGATGCACAGTACTTACACTACAGAAGGTACTGGCTGTAGTTGAAGTCAGTTTGATTGCATTTTGAGTTAATGTGCTGTTTAATTGACTGATCATTGTTAATGGATTGTTGTAGATCATGACAGTCATTCCATTCTTCCATTTCTGGCCACAGAAAACAAACCCTTATTATCTTTTACTGTGCATGTCCCCATGTTTGGGGGTTACGAGAGGATCTCTGTTTTTTTTTTTTGTCACAAAAATGATGTACATGAATATGTAGCACATGCATGTTGCACGTTGACTGCTGTTCACTCTGTTTCTGGAGGATGGCTTTGTCATTGGTGTATGTACAGTCAGATTTTTTTTCCTCGATGAAGCCCTGTAGACACTTCTTCCTCAGGCTCTTTGTACATTTGGGTGTCCATTTTCTTGCAAAGTGCATTGTCTGCACTAAGAAGCTTGTGGCTTCCATCTTTTAACTGCCTGACCACTGCTTGATTAGCAGATCTAAATAGTGAAAAAAGTGATGTCCCAATATCTTGCAAAGCCTATAACCTGAAAACCTTAACCTTAAACCTCAAAATATATAATCTCCAAAGCAAAATGTTCTTAATGCCCAGCTTTACTTGTACAGCCTGATTCTGGATTAGCAATTTTAAACAGTTTTTATTCTTCTTGATTTTGTTATCCTTACAGACACAAGGTGCAGGGTTTGATTCTCACATGGGGCAATTGGCTAGGCTTAAAATATCCCACAAGGGCACTTAGCCTAGTATTAATCTATGAACCTATGTGAGCATCTGATAGCTTTGTATCACCTATATCCTCTAAATTTAATTCTGTGGTAGCTGAAAGGAATCCTTTGGATCATTTTAATGATCTAGTCAATAAATGTGTAATAAAATAAAATAAAAAATAAGCACATATTTCAAATTAAACCTGTTAATGACTTAAACAGAATAAAATACCACTGTGTGATTCATATTGGAAATCACAGTGCAAGTTCGTACTGTATGCATTAGTTGCCACAGTTAAAATTTTAGAAACAGTCCACACGTTAAATGTGCAAAATGATGAAATTGTACACAGAGAAGAAGGGCTTATTTTCCATGATAAATAGCTAATCTGAACATTTACTTTTATGCTTCTATTATGCTTAACAAAGTAAACAAGGAGTGAAGTATTTTTTCTTTGTTAAAATGAAAATATATTTTCTTTGGTATATCACCTCATGTTACCACAAAACTTTCCAAGACAAAGATCATGTTAGCCTTTGAATTAAAAAAAAACAATGTCCATACTACATTTGTTTTTATGAAACTGGAAAAATGGAAAGACAAGAATTCAATCATTTAAATCTGTTGTTTGTTCTATTGTCCACTTGTTTGTTCCTGCCATGTTTCATACACCAAGTGCTGCAGAAGAAGGAACACTTTGTGCCATCTTTCACACCATCCAAATCCAGCATCATTTTGTGCCCCTCAACTCCAAAGATATCTTTGTCAATGTTCATGTACCTTTTTCTGTCATTTTAAGATAACGGAGATTTGTTTCCATCACCCAGAGTGGTACATATAATGAAATAATCTGATATTCATATTAGAATTTTACTTCAGATTTTGTACCATTGTCACAGACATTCTTTGCACAGCCTCTGCCATTATGGAAAAACTGAAACTAGGAATCGGCACTATGTTTCAAATAATGATTGACTTCTGCCATAAAAAGTGGCATCACCATTCCTTTACTTCTGCCTGTGACAGCTCTTTCTACAAAACTCATAATCCTCCAGAGCATTCTCATTATAATGACTTAGATTTAGGTTACGGCTGCCTCTGGGTCAGCAATTTGATCATCTACAAGCTGCTCTTCAATAATTACATATTTCTTATATAGTTATAAATGATTTTATGACATTTCAGCGCCTCAGATTAATAATTTTCCACTGTATCACACCTGCACACTTCAAAAAGTGGTGGACTAATTATTCCCACTTCTGTAAAAAAAAAAAAGGGGGTAAGCGCTGTCATTTCAAATTAGCCAGTATTCTAATTCTTCTTATTCCATATTAAAAAATGTGTTGTCTGTCCCATATTTTAAGTTCAGTACTTTCACAGGAAGGCTAATGCATTCAGTAACTTCACAGTAAGCAGTATAGCTTCACATTGCTTTTGTCTCCCCATCCAGCTGTTTGAAAAACATCCCAACATTTTACCATAAACATTTTTAAAAGTTTGTGCTACTCAACATTTCTAATTCCACTGAAACACTTGAAGGCTTCTATAATATCTGACCCTCACCAAAAATGGAATTCTGACCCTCCCCAAAAATGGAAATCTACTGTCCGGTTTTCTTTATATAGCTTTCTGTGAAGTCTTTAATTTGTGAACATTTGAGTCTCCAGAATTAGGAGTAAGACAGAATACAGCAATGGGGTAAAACAAGCATATTACAAACTGGACCAAAAATACACACTGCAACAAAAAAACACTAAGCGCTTTCACCCTAATAGTAGGGCATCATCAGAGTAACTAAATCACACTACCATCATCCCTTAAATATCGAGTGGTTAACACAACTAATTAGAATAATTGTTTGATTTGAGTGAATGATTAAAATGAATTAATCTATTAAATACAGGCTGAACCATTACATTTGCTTAACATAGTTAACTAAAAAGGAGAAACCAGCAATACTTATTTTACAGCCAACTTGTCTAGTACAAGATTAGATTCGTATATTTTACATGTTATAAACTGAATAGTAAACTAAAAACTATAAGTTGTTAAAAAGCGTAATACTATAAAAACACTTTAGATATAGAGAATATACAAAATTGTATATTAAAAAATATATGTTAATAAAACTGTGTATTGAAAACTGTGTATTAAAAACTGTGTATTAAAAAACAATATGTTAAAAAACAGTATCAATTATATTCAGGCAACATAGTAGATCCAAAAATTAGGAACCTTGTGTGTTTAATCAAATGTATATACTGATGTGGTGATTAAAACCAACTAATAATAAATGTCAATAAACTAGTTGCTCAACACCTTCTTTGTGTCAAAATAAATGTGTTAGGTATTTAATATTAATCATTAAATATTAAATATTAAATATTAAACATTAAATACGAATATATATAAATATTAATGTTTAATATGTAGTTATGAAATTTAATAAGTGTAATATAAAAGTTTATAAATGATTTCACATTATTTAAAAAATGTTTGTGTAAATATAAATGTTTAAAATTGAATAGTCGTGTGTAATCATTAAAATAACATTTCAAAGTTTATAAAAAGGACACTTTTGGTAAACACATATATGTAAGTGAGCAACATACAGCAAAAAAACATGGGTGGTGAGAAGAAAAATCTATTTCTAAATAAATTGAGATTTAAGCTTGAGTATGCTAAAGATGGATATTTGTTCATTAATGCCAGGCATTGTAGTGGCATTTAGCCTGAGTTGCCACAAACATTCCTTGGCCTCAAGTAACGTTTTTTTCATCACCCCATTCCGTTTTTTATTAACTGTTCTGTCAATAACAAAAATTAAATTTTTTTTAAATTGGGACAGTTAATACTATGGTTATAGAGAGCATTAGTCGTTTTATGTTTTTTGATGTCACTTAAGTGTTCAATAATTCTTGTTTTTAGTTTTCTAATCATTTTTCCTATATAAAATGCTTGACAGGCCGTGCATGTAGCTGCATACACGACCATAACTGAATTGTAATTACATAAACCTGGACATCGGATGGTCTTCATAAAATTGTTAATGGTAAGATATGGACCATCGTTGATATATCTGCAAACGTGGCATGCTCCACATTTGCTCATCTTAGATTTCCTGTGTAAGTCATTGTTAATACAGTCTTCAAACAGGTTTTTTAAATTTCTACCTCTACTAAAAGTAATTTTGGGTTGGTTAACCAAAGTGTCAATAGTTTCTGGATTCAATTGTAAAACACTAGTCCAAGATTCATGTATTGCTTTAACTATTTGGTGAGAACTGTTGTTAAATGGCAAGATAAAAGTGTCATGTCTAGATTTTACTAAATTCGTACTAATGTTTGGTTTAATGCCTTGAAAAATGATTGGTTGGAAAAGTGTGGCCCTTCTGGTTAAAATTTCTTTGCTAATTGGTCGAACAAATTCTGTAGGGTAACCTCTGGCCAAAAACATATTCATAAGTTTGTTCAACTCCTGTTGAAAAACCTCATCGTTACTGACAATTCTAGACAGTCTAACCATTTGTCCTTTTACTAGATTCTTCTTTTGGTACAACGGGTGACAACTGTCAAAATGTAGAAAAGAATTTGAATATGTTTTCTTCCTATAGATTCCTGACTCAAATTGATTATTACCAAAAGAAAGCACAATATCTAAAAATTCAACATTGTTAGTAAATATATGGCTTGTAAACTTAAGAAAACTGGTGGTCTCTCCCAAGTAGATAATAAATTCATTAAATTCATCTTGGGTTCCACTCCAAAAAATGAGGATATCATCCAAGTAACGTAAATATAGTAGTACCTTATTCCAAAATTTGCTAGTAAAAATGTGTTCTGATTCCCAATAGGCTAAAACCAAATTAGCGTAAATGGGGGCACATCTGGTCCCCATAGCTACACCCTTCGTTTGCCTGAAATATTTGTTGTTGAAAAATAAAAAATTGTTTTCTAAAACAAGTTCCAACATTTCAGTTAAAAGTCGGTTGTCAGCACTGTTCTGTCTACAGTATTTGTTAAGACATGCTTCAAACATATCAAGACCTTCATCGTGTGGAATCACTGTAAAAAGATTGACAACATCAACTGTGGCCATAATAAATTCAACTCTAAAATCAAAGTTGTTCATAAATTGTCTCACAAGGTCCAGACAGTGCCATGGGTCTTTTAAAATATGTGGTATAGAATTTAAAATATTTTTGCACTTAAAAGACTTAAAAGACAACTTTGATTTTAGAGTTGAATGTATTATGGTGATAATGCAGAACACTGAAGTGTTCATAACTTAACAATTTGAATTCAAGCACCTTTGGACTGACATAATTAACACTGCACTTAGTAAAACTTGTTTATGTCTCTTTTTTAAAAATCAAGTATAGATTTTTTATTGGTTATGTACTGTTTTCAAGTTTTACATTACATAATTACTTTCATACTTTATGTTTTAGTATTTAAATTGCTTTAGTCAGTATAAATTGAATACAAAGTCTGCAACATTGCTATTTCTGACAGTAATGATATTTAGTGTATGCAATGTTATACAATTTGTAGCAAATACATAGCATATCCACTTAACATATTTATATTTAACTGCATTTGATCAGTAAATGAGGCATTCTTTAAATAAATACATTCCTGCCTTTTAATACATGCCAGTATGGAAACATAAACAAAATGTTATTTATCTCAAGGCAACTACATATACATTCAGTTCCTTTCTCCTACCTCAAAAAAGTTGTGGTACAGAATACAGGCATAGAGCCTGTTTTGCCAGTAAATGCACATAGTATCTGTAGTGATTTAGAATATATTGTTACTTTCTTGAAATAAACAGATTTAATAGATAAAAATAAGATTTGTCAGAAATCTGGTGGCATTATTTTAATTGTTAAAGACAAGTCAGTTGGGAAACATGGGTTAAAAATGGAGACGCTGTTTTATGTCATGCACATTTGTGTGAAGATTTTTTTCAGAAACAGTTTTAGTCATTCAAAAATTACTCTGACAAAGATTTTATTGGATCTTAAGTCATCAGGGTCAATGGAAACTTTTCTTGCCGATGCCACAAGTAAGACAGCAGTAGACGGGTATCATTTTTTAAGGGATACATGTTCATGAGAAATACTTAAGAATTCTATATTGATTGAAGGTCCAGGCAGAATAGTTCAATTACATTAATATTTGATATTAAGGGAAAGTACAATCAAGGAGGTCATGTGTCTGAAGATGAAAAGTGGGTATTTGGAATGTAAGATATTGAAACTATAAATGGAGTCCTCACATTTGTAGAAAAATGTGATGCTGCCACACTATTACCATTAATTGAAAAACACATTAAACCAGATATTGAAATTCATTCTGACAGTGGGCAGCATACAAAAAATATGCAACATACCAGACAAACATTATTTACATAAAACTGTAAATCATAGTGAAAACTTTGCTGATTCAGGCAGTGGAGTTCATACAAATTCTGCTGAAGCATATTAGTCAAGTGAGAAGAAACTGCTAAGAAATATGAATTGCACAAAGTACAACATGATTCTGTTTTACCAAGATCAATTTACATGACGGCAAAAGGTATAGAACATTCAGACAAAATGCATTCAATAATATTTTATTACATATAAAAGAGTATTAAAAAAAATGAAACATAGACTGAGTTATTTACTTATTTCATTTCTTAAATGTAAAATATTTATTGTAAATGTTATACTAAAGTTATTTTTTTTATTTTAGTTGTGAGATTACATATATAATAAGATTAAAGCTGTAGAAGTTAATACCTGTGCAAAATATTAAATGCTCATTATTATACACACACACACACACACACACACACACACACACACACACACACACGTATATATAGTTAATTACCATTGTTAATAGTCTATATTTATTAATTATTTACTGCTAATTGACTGCACATAAATTTAAAACAATATCTACTCTATTTATTTATTTTAAATTTATTTACTGGAATAGTCCCAATGGGCAATAAAAACACTTTTCAATGGATGTTAGAGGAGAAAAACTCCAATACAAAAGTAACAAATATTTACAAAAATTAAAAAATAACCTATTAATAAAGTTACAATAATGAGCATTTAATATTTTGCACAGCTGATACAAACAATGTGAAATTTTAATAAAGAAACATAAAAACAAAGGAAAAGAAATGGACTAGCATATAAAAAGTCATGACGTGCAGTGACATAAAATAAATCAGAATAACAAAGCAGCAACAGGAAAAAGAAGTTATGTCTTACCATAACATTCCATCTGTGTTGTAGATCTTTGCTCATTCCTTACAAATAGAACGTCAGTTCCGTTCTCGGAACCTATACGGCCTTTTCCAAGCTCGCGACAGCCAAAAAGTCTAATGCCCCTCTCCTAGTTACTCCAGATAAAGTTTGCCTGCCCTTAGACAATAGAAGTATTAATAGAAAAATAGTAGGAGGCTCTGTCTGAGCAAATACCCTAACCAGGAGTTCCTAAGTCCACTAGGAGTCCAGGCAGGTAGAAGGGGGGTGTGAAGTAATGAATGAACAAAGATCTACAACACAGGTGGAACATTATGGTAAAACATAACTTCTTTATCTGATGTTGTAAATCTTTGTTCATTCATTACAAATAGGACCAAGTCCTCAGCTACTTGAGTCCTGGGTGGCCCTAAGGAAGGATATGCCTGAGCACCATAGAACCAAAAGATGCTCATCCCCTGAAGGCCAAATCCAATTTGTAATGAGATATAAAGGTATGAGGTCTTGTCCAAGTGGCTGCTGCGCAGATATCATCCATAGAGGGTCTGCAATGAAATGCTACAGAAGTAGCCATAGATCTGGTAGAATGAGCCTTAATTCTGGAAGGTAAGGATAGCTTATTCTGTTCGTAGATAAAGGTAATGGAGTTTCTAAGCCAGGAGGATAAAGTCACTTTAGAAACAGGTTTGCCCTATTTGGGCCCTGCAAAGGCCACAAACAACTGATCTGTTTTCCTGAAAGATTTAGTCCTGTCCAAATAACAACGAAGCTGCCGATGCACATCAAGGGTGTGCAAAAGGTACTCCCCTCTATTAGAATGCTGAGGGAAGAAAACCAGCAGGTCAATAGATTGGTTAATGGAAAAGCCAGAAATGACCTTGGGCAAGAAAGAAGGATCAGTACGAAGGGACACCCTATCAGTGTGGAAGATCAAGTAAGGACTCTTGACACTCAAGGCCTGCAGCTCAGATACTCTTCTCGCTGAGGTAAGTGCTACTAGAAGTAAGGTTTTCTATGACAAAAATTTCAAATCACATGAATCAAAGGGCTCGAAAAGAGAACCTGTGAGAAACTGAAGTACCAAAGTCAAGTTGGAAGTGTGGAAGATCAAGTAAGGACTCTTGACACTCAAGGCCTGCAGCTCAGATACTCTTCTCGCTGAGGTAAGTGCTACTAGAAGTAAGGTTTTCTATGACAAAAATTTCAAATCACATGAATCAAAGGGCTCGAAAAGAGAACCTGTGAGAAACTGAAGTACCAAAGTCAAGTCCAAGGGTTCTAAGGGAGGCTTGACCGGAGGTTTAACATGTAATACTCCTTTCAAAAAGGTCTTGCATAGGCGGTGTGACATAATTGAAGAATTATCAAGACCATTATGAAAATTGGTGATAGCTGCTAAATGTACAGTGATCGTCGAAGCTGAGGCTCCTGCATGTAAAAGAGTAGTCAGATATTGCAGGATCTTTTAAATAGGCATAGAGAAAGGGTATAAATTCTGATCTTTGGCCCAAATAGAGAACCTAGTCCATTTACTAGAATAAACTTTCCTAGTGGAAGGTTTTTGAGAAGCCAGAAGAATTTCACGAACAGGAGATGGGATGTCAGGCAACCTGGCAATCATTGGAAGTGGAGGAACCAAGCTGTGAGCTTGAGACTGTGTAGGTTTGAATGAATCAGTCCCTGAGGATGAGATAACAGGTCTTGGGAATGATCCAGGATTCACGGGCTGTGAATCAGATGAGGCCATAGACACAGGAACCAGACTTGATGGGGCCAGCAGGGGACAATGAGGATCAGTTTGCTTCTCAACCTCTGAGCTTTCCGGAGAACTTTTTGAATGAGGGGAAATGGGGGAAAGGCATACAGAAGACCCGGTGGTCAATCATGTGTTAGAGCATCCCTCGGTGGTTCCCCCTGAGGGAGAATCTGGGCAAAGTAGCTTCTGCATTTGTAGTTTAGGGGGGAAGCAAACAGGTTGCAGCAAGGCTTGCCCCAGCGTTGGAAGATCTGATTTGCTGTTACAGGGTTGAGGGACCACTATTGAGGCATCAGGATTGGAACTTCCGAGAATGTGTGTTGCTATAAGAAAGTTTTTGGAAGCTATCGCCCAGTGCCAAATCCTCATGTCTTCCCAACACAGGGGGTAAGACCTGGTTCTGCCTTGCTTGTTGATATACCAGATGACCGACATGTTGTCTGACTGAACTGCAATGGTCCCAGAGGGTAGGGATGCATGGAACGCTTGCAACACTAAGAGAACTGCCCTCAGTTCCAGGACATTTATGTGCAAATTGGCTTCCATGGGGGACCAGGTGCCTTGGACAGTCTTTCCCTGGAAATGCCCCCCCCCACCCCCACCCCACCCTAACAGGGAAGCATCTGTGGTCACCATGGTCATGGGCTGGGGAAGACAGAACGATCAACACCAAAGATTCATTTGTGGCTTCTTCCATCATAGCATTTCTTCCTTGCAATGGTTTGTAAGATGTATCATGTGGTTAAGTGAGTGAGTTAGCAACGACCATTGTGCGGAAAGGAGCCACTGCAGGATTCTCATGGGCAGTCTTGCCTGTGGTACTAACATAATGGCAGCTGCCATGAAGCCTAAGAGTTGCAGTACAAGACGTGTTGGTACATAGGTCTGAAGAAGGTCTTGGATTTGGTGTCTTATTTTCGAAAGCCTGTGAGGAGGGAGAGAAGCTTGACAGGATGATGTGTCAAAGACTGCTCCAATAAATTCCAGTGTCTTTATTGGGGACATTTGAGATTTGTCTTTGTTGATTGTAATTCCCAAGTGGAGAGTGAGACCTTGAGCGTAAGAGAGGTTGTAGACTAGGAGATTCCTGGTCGGAGCAGTAAGGAGCCAATCGTCTAGATAGGGAAACACCTGAAATCCTTGTAGTCAAAGATGAGCTACCGCAACTGCCATACATTTGGTGAACACTCGGGGGGCTGTCGAGACCAAATGGCAGTGCCCTGAACTGGTAGTGATTGGCTCCCAGCCGGAATTGGAGAAACCTTCGGGAGTGGTGATCCATCTTTATGTGGTAGTAGGCATCCTGGAGGTCTATAGAGCAAATCCAGTTGTCCCTCCCTAGGAAGGGAAGAATGGACTGTACCATGACCATCTGGAATTTTTGAGGTTTGATAAATTTGTTCAATAGGCTGAGGTCCAGGATTGGTCTCCAGTCCCCTGTCTTTTTTGGCACTAAAAAGAACCTCAAGTAAAACCCGGATCCTGTCTGGTCTGGTGGGACTGTTTGGATGACTCTTTTTCTTAGCAGCTTTTCTATTTCTAAGGCTGCTAATTCCCTCTGAATGGGCGGTACATCGAGGATTTGTTTGATGGGTTTGGGAGTTAAATCAAATGGTATTTGGTAGTCTCTGGATATTATTCTCTGCACCCAAACATTGGTAGTAATAAGATGCCAGGCTGGTGGATGCAGAGAAAAATGACCCCCAAGGAAAGCAATTGGGCCGCTGCTCAGGAGTTCTGGTAGGGTCTGCTGGAGAAAGAATCTCTAGCGCCCTGGTTACACTGACCCCCCTCTTCCCTGAAAGGGGCATCTTCCATATAGGTTGCCCCCTTTGCCCCGGGGGATTGTTCACCACAGGTGTCACGAAAAGATCCTTGGGATTTCTTGAACCACATTTTTCCTCCCTTCTGGTTCCTGGAATAGGACCACTGGGGGTTGGAAAAGCGTATGCCCACAGCAGACAAGGTCTTTCCATCTTTCCCACTACGTGCAAGTGTGTCTTGTACTTTGGGTCCAAAAAGTGCAAATTCATCGACAGGTGCATTGACGAAGGAAGATTTAAAGGGGTCTGTGAAGTCACACAACCGCATCCAAGCATTACGTCTCATGACAATGCCTGATGCGGCAGCTCGAGCTGCCCCCTCAGTGGTGTGAGCATCAAGGAATTTGAGATGGATTCAAGGGTATCTAGCTGCGAGGTGACAGTATCACGCACCTCATCAGGCAGTACCCCCACCAAAGAGGAAGACATTTCAGAAATTAAGTCTCTTTGGAGACGAATAAAGTGTGCCAGATAGTTCAGCGACCAAATGTCGAAGGTCACTGAAGCATAGTTCTACTTCCCTAGTCTGTCCATGGTCCGGGACTCCCTGTTTGGAGGATGGACAGTGGAACTATCTTTTACCAGTTCCCTCTTGGTGGCCATCGCCATGACCATAGAATCAACTGTCAACTGCTTGGACCGGTGGGGCTGGTCTTCAGGTGTAGATAAAATTTTGTCTGGCCTCCAGGGGACAGGTTCTACATTGTCCGTGGCCTGCCAGGCACGCTGCACAATGAGTTTAACAAGGTCATCTGCCAGTGGGGTCACCCAGGAAGTAAATGGCCTGGCACGGAATGCCTGCAAGAACACCAATTCCTCAGAAGTAGGGTTAGAGAACTTCCAGTCTCCCCGCTGCTTGAGGATTTCAAGAATGTCTCTGAATGAGACGTCATCTGGGGAAGATCGTGGGGACCCTTCCCCCTCATCACAATCAGCGTCTTTGGTAATAGATTCCTCCGGGGAATCAAGGTGCTTCCTCTTGCTCTATTTCTTCCAGGGTTGCTCCTCAGTGGGATATTCTGAGGAGAACTCTGGAAAAGGGGTTCCCTTCAAAGGGGGTTCTTGTGACTCCCGTGCCCGGAGTCCCGAAATAGAGGGTTGGGAGAGGTGCATGCTGGGGAGGGTTCTTATACTGATGTCAATGGTGCTGACTGTGAGACTTCGAAGTGAAAGACCCTCTCCATCACCTGGACAGCAGGCCCACCCGAGGAGGGATGGGAGCCCGGAACCAGGAGGGACAACCTTGGAACTGGGGTCACACCTCACCCTGAGGAGCTGACCTCCAGGTGAGGAGCTCCGAGAAAACTGAAAGCCGTCGGAGCCATGGACATAGACAACGCCAGCGAGAAAATAGGCACTGGTCTAGGTACCAAGGTACAGATGGTCCAAGCACTGCTCTGAGAGAGCATCGGCTCCACCGGAGCCGATGCAGCAAGGGTGGTCAGTGCTGACAGGGGAAACACTGCTGTCAGAACCGAGACAGTATGCACCAGAGTGGAGGACATTGGTACTGAGATTTCCGGGATCTGGGTAGAGGCCGGAGGAGGATAAACAGGGGAAGATGTAGTAAAAGATTCCGAGCCAAGAGGGACGGAAGGCTTAGCTGGAATGGGCAATCCCCAAGCTGCCAAAAGCTGGTCCACAACCCGCACTAGATCTCATTCAGAAAAACTCCTAGTGGATCTAAAGGAGGCTGCTGAAGGAGAATCAGGTCTTTCTAGAAATGGGCTAAACCTCTGCCCCAAAAAGGATCATAAGTTAGAGAGTATCTTGTCCTTGGCAGGTATTCGAGTTTTGGAGCTGATGGAGCCGACAAAACTGTCGGCACCTTGGCCAGGGATGGTGCCAAAGCAGGTACAGTCATCGGAGCCAATGTGGGATCCAAGGACAGCACCGAAGTCAGTGGTGCCGAGGTTGGAACCGAAATAAGCGTGAATATCATGTACGGCACCAAGGGAGAGGACACAAAGCCTGGTGTCGAAGAGGTCTGCTGCGAGGGAGCCGACGAAGCACAGAGCTGACTCCGTTTCATAACTGACGGAGATGCAGGACCCGAGTGACTCCGTTTTTCCTTATGTTTTTTGGTCTTTGGAGGGGGTGAGACCTCTGACCCAGATAAAGCCTCCGAAAAAGGTGTATTGAGTAAACCTTTTAAAATAAGTTTATTTTTACATTCTGCTAGTGTACAATTACTGAAACTAGCACAAATGTCACAGTCAGCTTTAATATGATCCATGCCTAAATAGTAGACACAACGAGCATGTGTATCCAAGTTAGGCATCTTATGCCCACACTTGTCACACTGTTTAAACCCCAACTTAGCTTTGTTTGACATAGTAAGGCAACAAGGCTATCCTATAGAAAAAAACAAACTAAGGGAAAGAAAAAGGGAGAGAATACTAATGATGGTATTTAAAAAATACCACAAGTTATAAGGAAGAGCCTGTCAAAGGCAGGAGAGAGGGACAGTACCAACAGAGGTAAAAATGAAATTACCAAGGTAAAGGGTAGGAAATAGGATTAGGTTATAGGTGACAGTGACTAAAAAATAAACAATTTTGAAGAGAAACTGTCTTAAAAATAATTTTCTACTTAGCTATGAGAGAGATGGCTAACATGTCTGACTTGGAACATGGCAAATGAGATCTGGAGTAACTAGGAGAGAGACATTGTGGGTAGGTCTTAGCTGAGAGTTTTTGGCTGGCGCGAGCTTGGAAACGGCCGTATTGGTTCCAAGGACGGAACCGAGGTTCTATTTGTTATGAATGAACAAAGATTTACAACATCAGATAAATAATTGTAAAAAAAGAATACAGTAAATAAAAACAATACAGCAGAAGAAGAGAAAAAAGGTAAAATAATGTTATGATGACAGATGATACAGACAGTAGATTTTAGAAAAGGTTAAAGATAGATATTATATTGTAAAAAGATAGTAAAGCATATCAGAGAAGTGTAAGAATGGTGAAAAAGAGAGGGAAATAGGTGTTAATATATGAAAGGAAAACAGTGAATAGAGGAACTGTAATAACCTGAGGAAGAAGGCATTTAGAAAGTAGTCTTGGATGTGAAGATTTTATGTAACAATATAATGTAAGGAATAATTAAGTGATAGCAAATTGTGATAAGAAAGTGTTAGTGTAAATTAAAATTAGCTAGGAGGTAAGCAAGTACAAAACCATGCGTTTGCTATGTATTTTTTAGTTCTAATCGAAACAATTTAAGGCAGTCGATTTGTCTTATTGGGTTATGGTGTATTGTTCCATTTTTTGAAATGCAATTTGAGTACAGATTGTTTCCAGCTGTGTTATGAGATTTGAATATAGTAAGAAGCAACTTATCTGAAGAATTCTATTTGGGGAGTATGGATGGACAGTATGTTTTAGACTAGGACATTTATGTGGGGGATTGAGTTGTCTGTATATTGTTAGCAGTTGTATGAATTTGAGTGCTTGGGATACTTCTAGCCAGAGTAAGTGTTTGAGGGCAATACAGTGATGAGCTCTATATGGTAGATTTGCTGCACATTTGGCCATGTTATCATAGTATTATGCAAGTTTTTCTAAATTACTAGAATGAAGGTTTGTGAAAGCCTTTGTTTGTGAAAATGATTTTGCATAAAGTATAGCTTTATAAAGAAAAGCAGTATATATCTAATAGGATCAAGGCCAACTGCTATAAACAGACTCATGAAATCATGAATGCTATGCCTAAATCAAAGCCTCCAAATGACCCCCAGTGCACATGCAGCTTTCCACCCAGAAATATCATAGGTTCATAGGTAGGTATTAGTCTAGCTGCCCTTGTAAGCCATTTTAAGCCTAGTCAGTTTCCTCTTTTGTGCTCAAACTAGCCTATCCCATTTGGTTATAGATTGGCCTTCCCTATCCCATGGTTGATAATGATATATTACCCCTAATAAGAATAACTGGGATGAGGGTCTGCTTGTGGCACTGGCTGCTGGGCTGCAGCCACCCACCCCCAGCTAAAAAAGAAACAAAAAGAAATCTGCTAATTTAGAAAGTCAACTGTTATTTTTAAATTAAAAATAATAGTTGATTTTCTGCTGTGTTACAGGTCCATGGAACTCCACTCATGAGTGTGCATGAAGTTCTGAGGAATCTGAAACAAAAAAATTCTTCTTCTTACAATTACTGGGCTGTTTTGAAAACAGCCTGGCATTAGGCTTCCTGATCATCAATTGGGTTTGATAAGCAGCAGTCGGTAGTGACAGAAATATTGCTGACTGAGTGACTCACTGGAGTGTTGCAAGATGTGACTGTGGCAGACTGAGCAAAAAAGAAGGAAGTAAAGTGGTAGAGAAAGCACAAGCACATGAAAAGTTTTTTTTTTAGTTTATTTTAAAGTATTTTGTAGGCACTATGTGTGATATTTCCAGGTTGTGGGAAGAAGGACAAGTACTTAAATTGTGTGTGTGTCAATTTGAGTGTATGAATATGTGAGTGTGCATACATGGACAAACTACTGGTTTCATTTTGATGTCATTGAAGTACTTGTACATACATGGACAAATGACTGAAGGGGTGACTGGAGGAAATGTTTCATTGTTGGTGTCAGTGAAGTGCTTGTGCATCCATGGACAAATTACTGAAGGGTCATTGGAGAAAATGGTTCAAGTGCTTGAGCATACATGGACAAACTATTGATGGGGTTGTTGGCAGAAATGTTTAGCTTAAGTGCGTGTGCATACATGGTCAAAATACTGAAGTGATCAATGGAAAAATGGTGCTATTTACTGCTTGTGCATACGTGGCTTAAGTACTGAAGAGATCAATGTGGAAAAAAATGATGGTTACATCTGTGCAGGTGTGGACGATTAAAAAATACTTTGTCCAATTGTTGCTATTTTTATTTCATTACATTCTGATAACTGAGGCATTGTCAGTCACTAAAGTTGGCTTTAACTGGATTGTCTGCGGATAAAAGTGACTTGACACCATGTCATTTGTTTAAAAAAGCATATGGCTTTGCAAAATTAGTGTGCATACTCTTTTCACTTTTTAAAACAGCCAGCTGTCCCTGGCAGGAAATCAAATCATACCTCTCAACCTCTTAAAGCAAGAAATCTGGACAAAGCCATATATAATGGGGGCACAAATTACCAATAATTGAGACAATTTTTAAACATAGTTCTTGCAAACTTAAAAAGTTAACAGAATAGGAGGTTTTGCATTAGCATGAATTTTCCGAAGGGTATAAAGTCTAAAACTCAAATGTCTATCATTATTTTCGACCTCAATCTTCAAATATTTGCCAGAAATTGTATGAAAAGTGGACCAAAAGTAGGAGGCAACAATCTGGACATTCCGTGAAAATCTGTACAGTTGAGAGGTACGGACAGGATTCTTGTTCTGGCACCTGATCATCGGCTCAGTGTTGCCATATAACAGCACTTGGTTCTCCTGTGAATTTTTAGCTGTTCTTTCTTTCTATGTAATGTGCTTTTCTCTTTGTTGATTTTTTTATCCAAATGCTGTGATTTCTTCTCCCAAACACGCAGCAGTACAATATATGCATCTGGCCATTTGTTCTTTTACTTTTTATCCCATGTAACACCACAGTAGTGCAAAGAAGATAACTTGGGGGGGTTGGGGGTATAGGAAATCCTCCGCGGGATACACCCTTCTGATGCACTTCACTTGCAATGAGTTGCAGGATGCCTTGTACGCTAGACACAGGTAAGCTCTTAGCAGTCGTTTACGGCAAGACTTGGGGTTAGCACGTGATGAAAGAGGCTTTCGTCTCCTTAACCAATAAGAAGTTTAAAGTCATGGAAGCGCATGAGCCTATCCAAACGACTGTCTTCACGTTCGACGCTTTTTCCGTTCGCAATTCGTATCTTCCACCCGGAAGTCCCTCTCCTGTATACACCCTAGACTTCCGGCCTAGGTAGTAGTCTGCGATATTAACAAGGTAGTTCCGAAATTTTATGTTAATTGACATATTGTGGGGTCAGCTGGCTTGCCCCGCAACTGTCAGTGGATTATGCCCCCAACCACCACTTTTGCGTTTCAGTTTAGTACAAAAGGTGGGACTTATGTTACAGTAGTTTTTAGACATGTATTATGTGTCGTCGTTTTGCTGTGTATGAAGATGATTGTATTTCTTGATTTTAGGAGGATTGCTTATATTTAAATATGTTATGCATGCAGACAATTTTATAACATGTTTTGTGTCAGGCTGTTATGCCTGAAAGCAATGTTTATGCTAATTTTAGTTTCATATTGTAGATGTGTTAATAACACATTGATACTCATAATTGTTAGTGACACTTAACATTTGCTGATATATATGTGTGTGTGTTTTTATTTTTAAAATAAGAGGTAATGAAGTGTGATGCTTGCAGTAGTAAAACCCATTTTATGAATAAATACTATATAGTACCTTTGGGGGATACAGGGTAGTTTTGCATTTAAAATCCACATTTAGAAAAAAAAGAAAGTGTACCACTGCTCGGCTGCATGCTTTATTGGAGTTTGTCCAGCGTTTTGGAGGTGCTGCTGTTTTTTATAATTCATGTGCTTTCTGGTTTATTTCAGGATAGTCGGACAGTGAAACGCAGGTGCACAATGTATTCAGAGTGGAGGTCTCTGCTGTTTGTGATTCAGAATGATCAGGGTCATATGAGTGTACTTCACAGTTATCCAGAGAATGTTGGTCGGGAAGTCGCAAACGCAGTGGTGCGTCCCCTGGTCTCTACTTATGGAGGTGAAAGCATACTGAAAACGGACAAAGAGGTAAGACTTGGTCATTTTATTGCACTTACATGTGCATCTCTCTCTGTTTTTTCAGAACATTAGTTGTGTTGGATCCTTTATCATAACCAGCCGGAAAAATGTGCTCTTCTAGGGTTTAAGAGAAGGCTGTTCTATTTCCTAAGACAGTTACCAGTTAGACTATCCGTAAGCATATCTTATAAACCCTATACAAAAGTTGAATGGTCCCTCCAACAGAGACTGAAAATCATGGTATCTGTTGTTTAGCACTTAATTTAACCCCTTATTTATCTTGCACTTTCTTTGAAAGAAATCATAATGTTTGATTCCAGTATAAGTAGTTTATGTGTTAGCCATTATTTTTTCACGTTTACTTTTAGTATAAATAAGTGTATAACTCTGTGTGCATTTGTGAGTACAAATATTGCCATGCTTCAGATGTTACAGGTGTGTGTTGGTGTCATATGCAGATTACTGTTTTGAGTTTTACTGTTAACATTTGTGTTTTAAGTGGTATAAAGTACACTAAAATGGGCAAATTCTCAAATCAGCTTTCTTATTTTCAAGTGTATGTAATCTTCTTAACAGGTTTTTAGGTATAAGAAATGTAAGGCGGTGATAAATACTTGAGCTGTTAATGGCCACTTATTTTTAAGTCTTTGTTATAACACTGTAGATAATGTGATTTTTTTTTTTTTTTTTTAAATCTATTATAGCACCGTTTTCAGATTGTGTCAATTTTTCTCATACTAGTTAATCATACTGCTGTCTGTACACAAATGCATTCAAATCCTGTTGTTTGTAGCACTTGTCTAATTGTATTGTACATGGTGTCATTTTCATGGGTTTTGCCTGACGCTAGGCTTGCAGTCTAATGTTGGCAACAAAATTCAGAATATGAAGTTAATTTTGAAAAGAGAATTGTTCTGTTTCTTGTTTATTTCCCATAGAAATATTAGTGTTTGTGGAAAGAATAAAGGATGAGTGTTTTAGTAGTGAGTCATCGTTTCAGAAGTCCTCTATCCTTGATAGAAAATATGGGATTTATATATGATTTTCCCCCTTTCAATTGATATAGTTTATTTAGCAATATTTTTTCTCAAAAGTAGTCTTAATTGCATATGTCTTATTTAGAACATTTAGTGCTAAACCTTTCACTCGTAAAAGAGTAGAACTTTCCTGAATTCTAACAAGCCCATTCATCTGTCTTGCGATCAAAAATCCTTTCAACTATAGAAAGTGTTTTGCTGGCATTTTGTAGCCAGCAAATTTTCATGATTATGTTTTAATCTCTTTATGTCCTTAAAGATTTGTGTAATTAATTGAGAGCAGCAAAATGTGCCCACTTCAGCTCTTTTGGAAATCTACCGTAGATTTGCTGTCATTTTTTTTGGCACCATTTCAGACAGAAATTATCTATACCAAGGATGGTGATCAGTGTTGCAAAATGTAGATCTACTTTCAGTAACTTAATTTTTCAAATCAATATATCTACTTCTTTATCTTTTGTAATCTTCTCGGAACACACATCTTTACTGATCTTGTTTGTATGTTTTCTTGTGTGTCCTCAAGTACAAAAACAGTGTTGCACTCTATCACTGATCTTAGAGCCAAGATAGATAGAGGAATTAATACTCAAATGTATAGAAGTAGTATACTTGAAAACGTACCACATTGCTTGAAATGTTTTCTTTGTATTGATTGTCTGATGGTGATTGTTTTATAATAATATTTAATGTTATCAGGTTTTTGCATCGTTGACACAAGTTTAGAATGTTTTTGATTGTTTCATCAAGCAAGGGGTAGAGATAATAGCTTTTTGAATTGTTGGCATATTTGTTATATTTAATATTATCCATGACTAGGTACCATTTGGATAAGCGATTGTATTCTTGAAATGATTGTATAAGCAGATTTTGAGAGCAAGAAATCCAGAACACATGTGGCGAATACCAATTCATTAATAGTACAACAAACTGACGGCACTTAACACTAAAAGCAATCCCAAACATTATTTTATAGTAACCCTTAATATGCAAAAGTTAACTTTTGTAAAAGTGTTTTATGCAGAGGGCAAGCCTACCTGCAACCTTATGCCCCTCCAAACACATACACACATGTATGGATCCCCTTCAGAATATCGAAAGCTCAAAAGACTGAAAATCAAAATATTGAAAATGGAATTTCCCTTTCTGCAGTGTCTTGTGATCTTGGAGTTAGTAATTAGCAGGGGGTGGGGGACAAAGGGAGGCTTGCCCCCTGCATTAATAATATTTTCAGTTGTAGACATTTTGATTTTCAGTCTTTTAAACTTTTGATCTTCTGACAGACACTATATATATATATATATATATATATATATATATATATATATATATATATATATATATATATGCATATATATATATATATATATATATATATATATATATATATATAAAAACAGAAAGATGCCAAGGACCCAATATTCACAGTCTGCTTTTACACGTTGTAAACACACTGCCACCGTCAGCTTTTTTAAGGTATAGACTTCACCCAAGAATAGATGTTACAGCAAAATAAGCATACACGATAGTCCAGGTTTAAAAACTATAAAAACCTCAGGTCCACGGACTTGAAAATAACGTGAGAACTTTTATTGTAACAAAAGCACTTTCGGAAGGCTTCGTATCCTTCCTTCCTCAGACAAGTTTAAACAGTAATACCTCCAAAATCAGCTTTATATAACAGCTCCATCAATTACCATTCAATTAGTATTTATTCAATTAACATCATATTATATTGTTAAAACTAAGTCTGATGTATTTAAAAATCTGACTTGGTTACTACACTCACACAATCCCAAGTCCACTCCCTACCCTATACACACCCTGTACCATAAATAACATACATAGTGTGCAAAATCATGTAACAATATGAAAATATATAACAATATAACAATAAAAATGTAAAAATAAAAATATATAAATATAAAAATATGCAGCTATATATGTGTGTATGTATATAGCCCATATAAAATCTAGCCATGGGTATGTAGGATCACATATTAGAATTCTATATATATTCTATATCCCATAACGTCAAATTCTAGTGTAAGAGCAACAGAAAGGGATCCTTCTTATGTTACTCAAGACCCTATTATCTCCTTAAGGCTAGAAGTTTTAAAATGCAGGTCAACGAAATAGTGTCGTTTAACCCTGGAAACATATGTGCGGCCGTCCTTATTTGCCATAAAAGTTCTTCTTTTTCCAGCAAGATCTGCCATGGGCCTGAGTATGGGTCTACTTTGATCTGTTTTAAAACTGTGAATCTAAAACAGTGGTCAACATGTTCTTTAATGTGACAAGCTAATGCATTGTTAGTGTCTCCTCTGGATATTGCATACAAGTGCTTTATATTAAACTTGTTGAATGCCCTCTCGGTCTTCCCGATGTAGAAGGCCGGGCATTGTTTACAAGCTGCAAGGTAGACCACTGATTTAGATAAACAGTTGAACCTCCCTAACAATTTGTATTTCACCCCATTAATTAGTACCGAACTCCCTTCATCTATATGCTTACAGTACTTGCAGCACCCACATGTAGTCATTCCTTTATACCTTTGGAAGTCAGTGTTGTTATTCTTTTCTAAAAGGGCTTTTAAATTAAAACCTTTCCTGAAGGTAATGTTAGGTGTAACACCAAACAATTGTTTTAAATGTCTATCCTCCATAATATTAGCCCAGTTCTTCTTTAGAATGTTCCTGATAAAATGGTGGTCAATGGAGAATGTACATAGAAATCTTACCTCAGTGTCAGTTTTTTTCTTTTTTTGTTGTATGTACTGTTGGTCCATACTTGTTGTACTATCTTGCTTCCATAGAATAGGTTTAAAATATCCGGATTCTCGTTTAGAACTAACCTCAGCTTTCACCTCCAGTGTTAGTGCATGTGGATAGCCTCTACGAGCACTTGTATGCAATATCCAGAGGAGACACTAACAATGCATTAGCTTGTCACATTAAAGAACATGTTGACCACTGTTTTAGATTCACAGTTTTAAAACAGATCAAAGTAGACCCATACTCAGGCCCATGGCAGATCTTGCTGGAAAAAGAAGAACTTTTATGGCAAATAAGGATGGCCGCACATATGTTCCCAGGGTTAAACGACACTATTTCGTTGACCTGCATTTTAAAACTTCTAGCCTTAAGGAGATAACAGGGTCTTGAGTAACATAAGAAGGATCCCTTTCTGTTGCTCTTACACTAGAATTTGACGTTATGGGATATAAAATATATATAGAATTCTAATATGTGATCCTACATACCCATGGCTAGATTTTATATGGGCTATATACATACACACATATATAGCTGCATATTTTTATATTTATATATTTTTATTTTTACATTTTTATTGTTATATTGTTATATTTTCATATTGTTACATGATTTTGCACACTATGTATGTTATTTAAGGTACAGGGTGTGTATAGGGTAGGGAGTGGACTTGGGATTGTGTGAGTGTAGTAACCAAGTCAGATTTTTAAATACATCAGACTTAGTTTCAACAATATAACATGATGTTAATTGAATAAATACTAATTGAATGGTAATTGATGGAGCTGTTATATAAAGCTGATTTTGGAGGTATTACTGTTTAAACTTGTCTGAGGAAGGAAGGATCTGACCTTCCGAAAGTGCTTTTGTTACAATAAAAGTTCTCACGTTATTTTCAAGTCCGTGGACCTGAGGTTTTTATAGTTTTTAAACCTGGACTATCGTGTATGCTTATTTTGCTGTAACATCTACTTTTGGGTGAAGTCTATACCTTAAAAAAGCTGGCAGTGTGTTTTACAACGTGTAAAAGCAGACTGTGAACATTGGGTCCTTGGCATCTTTCTGTTTTTATCAGTTTGTGAAGTGTTTTGGAGTTATTATATATATATATATATATATATATATATATATATATATATATATATATATATATATATATAATATACTAACTCCGTAGTTATGCAAGCATGAAAAGGGAAGAAATCTCCCAAAACAGTGGCATCACTGTTGTGCATACACTAGGAAATTGTACCGGTATTGACTTCCTATGCAGCACAGTCTAGACATTATGTTCCTTCTTGTAGCAATGCACAACTTCTGTTGAACATTAAAACCCTCCTCGCAGCTAACAAATGCTATTGTTCTCACCAACCTGTAAGACTTTCTAGGATTCTACAAGATGTGCGTTCAGCATTTTGGGTGTTATGCTTGCACTGCTTTAGGAAATGCAAATCAACTAAATACATGTATGATATTATGCTCTATGTGCCTTGGACGATGTATACAATCTGTACATTACCAGCCTGAGTTAGAATTGTGAGTGGAGATTTTTTTTTTTTTTTTGCCTTGCTTGTCATCTAGTACTGCCAGAGAAAAAAAGTAGCAACTGTAACTGCATTGATTGGACTTTTGGAATATGCCACTTTTGTATCTCAAGTTGTCAGAGGATTTAGTACAGATCTTCACAGATAAGAGTCCTTTGACATAGCTTTCTACTCATTTTAAAAAATATATATATTTTTTATTTATTGAAATCAGAAATTTTAAGAATTTGTAGTTGGGAACAGATTCAGTAGCAATGGACAGTTCCATTTGAAGTACATGGTTTTTAAGCTTTTGAATGTTAGCAGAACTTTCAGCTACCTTCCTTAGTCTGTACATGCCACTTTCTTGTTTATATATATATATATATATATATATATATATATATATATATTTTT